>NC_092209.1:93149270-93179270 GCF_043381705.1 Parasteatoda tepidariorum
TATATATATATACTCATTAGCAATTAGAGGGTTCTGAAAACGATATTTTTTCGTTCGAAAGTATAAGGTTGATTGATATAATTATGTAATTAAAATATTCAAAGCAAAATTATCATTTAATGCTGGTAAAAATACAAATGAATGGAAGTTAAAGAAACTAAATCCATCAAAACATAGAATGTGCTGTTGTCCAATTAAAATACGTTTTTCTGTCTGATTTCTTAACTTAAAATATCTTCTGTATTAATCAATTAGCCGATTTAATGTTAGGCCCTCAAGCATTTAAAATTGGTTTTTCAGTGCAGGAAAATCTCTTCAATTGATCAAAATATTTTAAGCTATTAACTTTCTTAGAGAACTGTAGAATATAGGACTTTTTTCAAATAATTTTCTTACTTCATAACCACTTAGTAAAAATTCCCCATTTATCCTTTGTTTCAAACGCTTAACAGATTAATATTTTAACTTATGCGCTTAATAATTTTATTTTATTATAATTATCTAATCCCATTTATAGCTCAATATTGATGCATTTATTATTTTTTTTCTACATTACCAACATTATAATATTTCAACAAAGCAAAACTTTTATTGCTACTCTGTAACAGTACCAAATTTATTATTATGTAATTTTATTTTATAATTATCTAATCCCAGTTATAAATCAAGCAGTTATTATTAAATTTTATTGTATAATACCAACATTGTTATAATTCAAAGAAACAGAAAATCATTATTTGTCTTATTCAGTTATTTTTAATCTTTAGTTTTATTTTATTTCTGAAACATAAATTAGTTGAAGACATCTCATAATATTTTTGAAAGTAAAATTTGTTTTATGTTCAAAAAATTAATTTAAAGTAAAGAGAAACTACTGTAGAATTGTAAAAAAAATTTAAAATGTCTCCGAGATTTTGCAATTGTCTTCCGGAAACTAATAAAAAAAATCTTCTGAAAAAGAAGAAAAAAAAAACACTGAAATTCTTTTTATTGTGTTTCTTCATTAAATGCAATTCTGACCTTAAGGCACGTTTAAGGTGCGTGATATTTGTTCTGATATTAAATATTGAAGCAAAAAATGCCTCTTTTTTTTAAAAAAAAAAAAGTCTTTTCTTATTAAATGGTTGTAAAAAAGTATAGCGAGCATCGATTGCTTTTCTCTAGGGCAAAATCAAAATCAAAAAGGAAGTATATGTTTCATTTAAATGAAAACGGTGATATGAAAAACTGTTTTAAAAACATAAAAATTAAATTATTGAATATCTCAATGTCTGTTAAGAATGATTTTTTGAAATTGCCCCAGTAAATTTTGTATATATTGTTTGTTTTTGTTGATATTGTTAAATTTCATAGATTGTATTGTTCTTTTAAAAAAATCTTTTTTTTATTGAAAAGAAAATATATATTAAATTTTTACAGTGCCATTTCGCAATGGTTTTTTAGAATGTAAAAAAATTATTTGTTAAATTTCTATTGTCTAATTTCACAACATTTATTACTCAACATATTACAAAAAAAGTAATATGTTTCAAGATAATGTTTTTATTTTTATTTGTGCAATTAAGTAATATGTTACTTCTTTTTTCCCTATCTGAACAAGTATTTTCCTGTCTTATATAAATAAAAACATTTTTTTTTCAATAAACGTAAAACAAACTATTATGTGTTTCCTGTAGTTTTATTGAGTATTTTTATTTCTCAATATTATGATAGTAAATAAAGAATTATGTTTATGAAAACTCATTCAAAAAATAATATGAAGAGCTGAAAAAAAAAACTTTTCAGAAAGGTGGGGATTTTCATGAAATTAAATGCAAAATTTTAATTGTCCTGGACTACAGGTGATAATTAATTAATTAGTGCTGATATTTTACTAAATTACGAAATCAAGCGAAAAATAAAAAAAATTCAGAATCTATGTATATTTTTCTCTTACACGGCGACAAAAAAAAGCCTCATTACAACTCCCCGAATGGCAACGCTAGAAAATCGGCCAATGATTGCCGCTAAAAATGTCACATGCCAAATCTAGCTGAGATGGCTCAACATATAGCGCTTTTAAAAACGGAAACTGAAATAACCAGAGAGAGCATAAGCTAGGCAGAAGTCTTTGTCGATAGATCTCTATTTTAGTATTTTGTCGAAAGTGTTTTTTTTCTTCTCGAATTTATATATTATGAATTTATTTGACTATTTTTGATTTATATCATGAATTTATTTGTTTTACTAGAATTTATTTGTTTACGTAGGTTTTTTCATTGCAATTCACTTATTTCAATTTTTAATAGACTTAATTATAGCCAAAATTTTAACCTTTTTAAAGAGATATCAGTTTTAGAAATTTTATCTTAAGATTTTATACTACAGCACATTTCTAATAGGTTTAACGAATTACATGTCATTTATTTGAAATCAAATTTATTTGAATGACTTAGTATTTACTAAAAAGATGCAATTTTTTTTAAAAAAAAAAGTTGCTAGATGGATTTGAATGATTGTTTTGAATTCTTAGAATTTTGTGCATTTGCAATGCGCCTAAGTTAGTAGCGAGCGAAGCGAGCTTGGTTTGCGAAGCAAGCCATATAAGATTGCGTAGCAATTTTCGGGGGTTGGCAAGCGTTAGCGAGCAGGGGGCGCAGCCCACAAGTGAATATAATTTTTCTTATTTTTAATGATTTCAGACTCTCAACAAATTGCATATTCGGGAAAGTAGTAATTTAGAAAACATAGTTCGATGAAAACTTTAAGCTCTTTATTAAGATTTTTACTTTTTTTTTGTTTTCGCCATTTTTCGGGAAGTACTGTTTTCGATTTACAAAAAAAAATTAATACGCCAAAGATTCATAGAAAAATGTAATTTTTAGATGTAATTATATGAACTTGTAATTATAATTATATGAGCTTGTATGCATTTTGAGTACATGATATGATTTCCGTGTCATGACAGCGTTCTTACGAAAAGGCTTAAGAATAGCCCTAATTTTGTGGAAATGAAAGAAAAAAACATTCTTGTTCTAACTTCAAATATTTGAATACTACTTTTACTCTACGTTATTTGGAGGGGCAGAATTATGCCAAAATTAAAAATTATTTGCAGATTACATAAGGATTTTCATGCAAGTGAAAAAGAAAAAACTCTCCAGATTGCCATTTTTCTTTTTAAAAAATCTCCAATCGATTTTTTTTTCTTTTTTTTTGTGGCGAAAAAAAATTTAGTCACTTCTTTCAATATATTTTTTTTAAATTTCTTTAGTGCAAGATAATATACCCGCCTGGGATTCGAGCTTTAAATAATGGCAAAAAAATGCAAATTTATTAATTAGATTTAATTAAAGATTTTTCATTATTTTTAATTATCGCAAAATATTACAAGTTTTAATTTTTTTGGCATCTTACAAAGTGTAGGATACTTTTATGGTATATTTCTTTTTATTTTTATCATGAAACAATTTTGGTAAGTAATTTGTAAAAGATACATTAAAATAAAATTTTTTTAATTATTTTTTTTTTTACATTAAATGCAGTAACAGATCCAAAAATATTTTTAACAAAAAATATGAGTCGTTTTGATGAGTTATCTCATCTTACACAAACTTTCACTTTAATGACAATGATATTTTCATTTTCAACCCTGAGGCGTGTTGATGCGAACAGAATTTATATAAACTGTCATGTTCTGGAGAAGAAAAAAAGATGAAATACCTTTATTATTTTTAATTTCTATTAACCTATTTGCTATCTCATATTATTTCAAATAATATTCACTGCCTGTCAACAAAATGATAAACGATCGAGAGATTTTAATTAGGTTTCCCTTATAAATTTTTTTATTTGAAAAAGTAAGCGAGAACTATTTATTAATAGCTTTGTAATAACATACGATATATGACATTTTGAGGAGATATTGATATTGAGTGAGACCTATATATGTTTAACTATAACAGGCACGTAACTGACGTTGAAAAAATAAATATGACTGACAGTTATGATATTAAGATGAGGTTATATCTGTATACATAAGTTCAGATGAACATTAATAAATACCATTTCTTATAAAGGTAAATATTTGTCTTTTTTTCCGGAATTCCAAAAATGACTCAATTTTATATAATTGAACGCAAAAGTATGAACAAGGCTAACTTGATCAGTAACTTAAACGCTGCAACTATCTCAATAGGCTGGAATAGACTGTCACAAAAGCAATGTTGCTTCTGTAAGGTTCATAGCGCCCTCTGTGTAAACAATGTTTCAAACTATCTGCTTTGCTTTGTCATTAGTTTGCATCTAGACAAAGTCAATTTGTTAAATGAGATATTTGTTTTAATAAAAGAGGATTTATTACGTTTAAAAACTACTTAGTGTCTTTTATTTAAGTCTAAAAATGCGAGGGGAACTTCATAATAGACATAATTGCATCTTTATCCGCTCTTACAATAATAAATTAATGAAAACATTAAAAATAATACAGCGAAATTGAAATATTTTTTAAAATAATTATTGTATTGTATTGAATAATTTCAAAGCAAAATTCCAGTTTGTTATTCCAGGACTGCTAATGATGCTCACTATCTAATCTTAATGTGACCTATCACGTAATTCGCAACTGTCAGCTGTTTTTTCTTTCTTTTTTCTACATCAGAAAAAATTTCAAATATACAGTTGCTGTTCTAAACATTAAAATATCAATGAAGTAAAATTTTAAATATGATTTTTTATCGTTCTTTTGTTGCTAAAACAATTAGAACACGTTTCTTAATGTCAAAATATAATATGCTAAGTAACGTAAATAATTGGGTAATTTTTTTGTTAGGCTACTAGCGCCCCCCCCCCTTGGATCACTCGGTATCAGATGTTACGTCAGATTGATTTTGTAGAATGAGCAAGCTATTTTATACATGCATGAGTATAAAATTATTGCGAAAATGTCACGCATAACGTAAAAATGAAAATGTGATTACTATCAAAATGTGGCTATATATATTTTCAAGTTTGATCTCATAACTCCGGAATATATGCTATGAATTAGGCACCCATTTAATTACGTTAATTGTTAACTGATATGTTAACTGTTAAAATTTTTAGAAACAGCTGTTATTGTTCTTTATTCGAATGCTCTTTTATTCTGACGAACAATTTTTCAATTTTATCAGTTAGCACACTAGTCTGTTTCGAAAAGAAAAAAGTTTGAGAGAGATTTGTTCTTATATTATGAGGAATGATTCATATTCACAACTTCGAATTTCAAAAGTGAAAATAAAAAGCTAAGGTTTAAATATGACGAATTCGAAAAGAAACCGTCGACGTCAGAATTGAAGAACATTCCAAACTTGAAATGTTGTTTCTGAAATTCTTACATCCAATTAGATTGCATTTTGAGCCAAGTGGAGGATATAAATTCGCAAAATATTTTCGGGAATCATTTAATGAGACCTGAATATTAATAGTTAAATACGGTTAGTGTACGTGCACTTGTACTATTCATATACCTTAAGTCACGGCATGGAATTCTAAGCAATTTTAAAGATACTAACCAGACTAACATCTTTTGCTTTTTCACAAAAAATGACAGTTTTTAAGATTTTAAGAGATATTTTGAAGAACTTTTTGGTTTCTGTTAAGAAAAAATTTTAAATTATTTTTTTCTGGAATACTTTTTAAACGTTTCTTGTGGTTAACAGTTCTTTAAAGAACATGGGAGATAAAATGAATATGAGTTAAAAGCTATTGAGGTTGATTTTCTTTCATTAAGTAATTTTCTAACATTAAAGTATAATTTTTTTTTTTCGTGAGTTAATTCTTTGTTCTTTTAGTAGGAAGTTATTTTTCGAATCCCAGATAAAAAGAAAAGAATGGTATGGATTTTTATATCTGTCCACAGGTACTGTATTTGCGTATAGATAGAAGAGTGGTCACGAATCACAGAAATATTAAACATGAAAGCATATGATTCAACCTTTAGAAACAAAATGTCGTTGCACGTACAAAATATATGTCACCTTTCCGTTTTTTTACAATTGCTTAGGACACGTGACTTAGGACGGACCAAGTATCATTACTAGAGAAAATGGCGAAGCTTATTTTATCACCCGAACTATACGTGTTCATAAAATACCCCTTATGTTGATGAGAATTTTGTTTTCAAACAAGTGAGAGTAACGTTGTAGTAAGATGACTCACATTTAAAGTATTAATATAAAAATAATAATATAAAAATATGTAATAGTAATATAAAATATTTAATATATAAATATTTAATGATAATACAAAAATATTTTTAAGGCATACGTTAAATCATAGAAAGATATTAGAGAATTTATACTCTGATGATGGAAGAAAAAAATATACAAAAACGAACTCATTTTGTTTTAGGCGGCAGCAGAGCATATACAGAGTATCTTGGAAATATTTACCTTAACTGCTACTAAGACTATGAGCATTTAATTTATAAAAATTTTTAAATAGTTCAGTCATCTTTATTCTGGTTGTTTTTCGAGGGTCGTTGAATGTTTAAAAGCTTTTTATACTTTAAGAAAACAACGATTTGATTTAAATAGTTCTATTTCTTTCTGTTTTACATGTTTTTTTATTTTTTATTTTCAGTATTTTTACCGTTCGGTAAAGAGAACTCGAACAAAGTTACTGCATCATAGAACCGAAGTAGACTAATTTATTATTCATTTTCGTACTCATTCGTTTGCTCTGTACCCAGTCGAATGTTATTGCGGCTTATCCTTTAACTGTCGGATGAAGTCAGACGAGATCCATTAGAATGTTTACCCATTGAACATTGATAACCAGAAGGGGAGAAGCGTATAAGTGTTCCCTGCTGTCCAAGATGCGTTCTGCAGAGGCCTGTTGATCTTCAAATTTAACCCTGTTGCCCTCAAACAACGAGAGACTCTTTGTGTGTCTCCTGTCCAATCTTGAAAATGCCGTTTGTGAGGCTTTGTAACTGTTGCGAGCAAACGAAGAGCCCGTCTCTTGCCCCACATACCAGTGGTGACATGGAGGAGTCTTCCCCTCTTTTGAAATTTCATATTTAACCTTAGATTGATGCTCTGAGCAGGTAAGGGTCGAAGAGCCGGGATAGCCTGGTTGCTAGGGCGCTAGGCCTACGTCCAAGAGGTCGTGGGTTCGAACCCAGCCGGCCAAACACTCCCCGAGTAGTAAATGGTAACTGCTGCAAGTTCAATCAGTCCGGTCACAAAGTCCTCCATGTTCCCAAAACAAATTATTCCACTGGGGGTACTGTTCCAGGAGTTTCTTTATCTTCTGGATTGCTTAAAAATTACAAGGCTACGGAGTTGGACAATTTTGGGTTGGACTACGGAGTCGTAAACCCAAAATTGGGTCGTCTGTTCAACGGCGGTTATAGTTATATTATTGTAATATAATAAGGTAAGGGCCGAAGAGAAAGATGTAGAGTGACCACCACTCTTCTTTGGGTAAGCGATCCGCTTGCTCATGGATACCCAATCCTTGTACACTTGAGTGATTTGTAAACCTCTGTGTGGGAATCACTTCGGCTTTGTTAGTTAAGTTATTTTTTTTAATAAAGTTATATTCAAAATTGTTAGTATATTAAAATTTGTTATCTTGGTCTCTTTTAAAACATGTCAGGGCCTAGCATACTATAGGGCACAGAGGTGGAATGAAGTTTGATGTTTTATTTTTTTTTTTTTTTGGTGTGAAAAAAGTTTCACCACTGCGTGAAAATAAGTAGAAATAGATCAACTTGTTCTACTCAACTAGGGAAGCCATATTAGTTTGTTTTAACTGCGTATTGGTACATGTAGCTTTCGTTGTCTGATTTATTGCTCCTGTATTGCAGCTTAACTTAATCCCGCAGTGGACTGATCGTTAAGACGCGGTTCCCAGCAGATCACCAAAGTCAAGCATCACTGGCTGCTGTCAGTGTCCGGGTGGGTGACCACTTGGATCAGTCTGCGTAAGGACCGAAGGTGTGCGGTATGGGTTCTCGTTAAACTGTTCTACCGTAAAGTTCTCAATTTCGCGTGCAGGTCATCGGGCTACCGAAGCGAGGGTGCCATCCCCTATGCAAAGGATCAAAATGGTGATGGCATGTCTATGGATTATCCTCGGGGATGTTTCCCAGACCGTCGCCAATAGCCCATTGTGCAGCTCTAGTGCGACGTAAATGAACTACAACAGTGTTTCCCAAACTTATGACTTTTGTGTACCCTTTCTAAATTTTTCGCAACGCTGTGTACCACTAATAAAAAAAATGAATGTATTTTTACTGTAAAAAATTGCGCACAAAAGTTAAAAAACACAACTGGCTGTTGACCACTAATTATTAACTGTTAACTCTGCAAAAAATAGCCAATAGAAAAATACGTAATTGTATATTTTCATGGCTAGCTTTGTTTTTAGATAAATGTTTTTGAAATTTTCGTTTGTTGCAAGATATTTCGCATAAGAACGCGCATCCCCGCTAAACTGTTCCCGTAGCCCTGGGGGTACGCGTATCACACTTTGGGAAACACTGAATTACAACAAAGGTGGACTTTAATTTTTTTAACTTGATTTTATAATCCAAGTTAAATTTGCATATTAGTCACTGCAACTATAGATAGAATAAGCATAAAGTACGTTTGTCTTTAGTTTCGTGTAGCTAAATGCATTCTTTAATGCATTTCTCAAATTATCATACCTCTTTTCGGACAGAATATGGAAATCTCTCACTTAATTTAAAATTGTGTAATAAAACAGATGTGTGGTAGCTAAGAGAACAAAATGCTTGTTTAGTTAAAGCATGATATGAAATAAATATTCTGCATTCACAATAAAATAAAAATCTTCTTTCTTTTCCGAATAAACATGACAAAAATTTAATTTATTTTGTGTAAATGAATTCATTTCGAATTTATAATTTTTATGAGCTACTTTCATCAATTTAATACACAAAATTCGAATTGAAATATGAAATAAATTCATTTCTGATTTAAAGTTATTTTAATTGCAATTATTAATCATAATTAAAATTGAATTTATTTTATAACAATAAGTTATGTTACTGTTTTGCACTTACCTAATTTAATCGAGTTTAAAACAATTTTTGCAAAAAAAGAAAAGAAAATTAAGTTTAAATAAATTTGTTAATGATGGCATATTTGCCTCTAAAAGAGTTATTCAAATAGGGATTGTCATTTGGAAAAATAAAAATGCTCATCACATCTAAAACCATTAAAATATTAAGTTTCAAAGTAAATTCCCTCGTTGTGACACAAAATCAAATTAAAATACTTTCCATGACTCTTGGAATTTGACTTCAGGTATGTATTTCCAACTCAGAAATAAAATTAAAATATTCAGAAGACACTAAAATGACGCATACTGTTCTTAAGTTAATATGACGCCGATTCTCCCCCCCCCCCTATTTTTAACGTCAAAAAAAAATAAATAGAAATAATAAAATACATTAAGATAAGAACTCTGCCGTATCTATTTAATGTCTGTCATTTTTTACGATTTATTGCATACATTTGAAGCTGTTTTCCGTATATATTTAAAGATTTTGAATAAGATTAAAATATTTATTTCGATATCAAAATATGTCGGAATGTTTTTCGTATGAATTGAAATCATGAAAATAATTGGTTTTTGAACACAGAAATAGAATAATTTTCCTACGGAGAAATTTCTTCGGAGAAAATGGCAACACGACTGTAAAAATACTAGTTCTATTCACAAAGTGCCTCATTATTTAATTTTTCAAAGTTTCAAATTGACAAATATTTTTCTAGTTGAGATTCGTAATCAAAATAAGTTCATTGCAGTCTTCGTGAGGTCTTAAATTTTTTGCTTTTGTTTTTGGACCCACTTTCTCAAAATTATTTAAGTCTTTACGTATCTAAAATATTTTTTTAAACTTTTTTTAAAATTATACGAGGAAAAAATATACCATGATATCTTAAGCCTTTGCGTAACAGGAAGTAATTTACTGTTCAGAATTTCAATTGGAAGAAATAAACAGTGTCTTCACTAAAATACGAAGTCTGATAATTAAAAAAAATAGCCTTTCATCACATTTAAAGCCTTGCATAAATCGAAGAAATTTACTGTTCAGAACCGATTTTAAACGAAATACAGTAATTTCAATTAAATACGACACAGCTTAAAAATTTATCCGGCAATCAAAATTTTTTGATCGATTTCGACCCATTTTTTTCACAAAATTTTATAAGTTTTCTGGAATTATGCTAGTTTAGAAAAGACGATTGCGGTATAAGATTTAAGTAATCATCCGCGACTTTAATTAGTTCCATTTTAATATCCAATTATTAAAATAAGCTTTCAAAACACTATAAAAGCTTTTAAAAGTTAGACTCGTCGGGCAGAAATTTAATTCGTGCTATTTCTAAAAGAAAAATGAAGGCTGCGCTGCGTCGTTTCAAGACGTGGCGATGTGCACGTCTTGAAACGACGTGCCGATATTCGTGCGCGTTTGGAGCTTGGCATCCATTTAACATGCACTTAGATGCAAACAGGCTATCTACATAACGGTTTTTTCTTAACTTGAAACAAAGTATAGAATAATTTTACTGAAGCATGTTTTCAGTCAGTCTTCAATAAAATACAATGCATGCTCCGAACTTCTGAACGCAAACTATGACCGTTAGCTCTTTTAGTGCTTTCACAATTTTTTTTTGTTTCCCATTTAGCTTGTTATTTTATGTTAATGACTTCATTCTCGAATGAGGTAATTACTTTTTGTATTTCATGTTAAAATATATTTCATCAAGTATTCTTCCAGGTGTGACACTGGCAGCACTGTCACAGCTTGGAATTTTGTATCTTCTTATACATTTTACCTTTTTCTTGGATTTTCATTGTATATAAATATATATACGCTAAATTTGTAAAAACTGTAAATCTTTCTTGGCACTAGAAATTTTTTGGTTCTTATGTCAAACATATTAATGTGATGTTATACTGTATTCTGTGGAGCTTATATTTTAGTAAACGTTTTAAAACAGTTTATTTTAATTAGCAATTGTATAACGGTATTTTTAAAAAATTAAATATGTTAGCGAAACTATGAAACAAGTTATTATTTTAGGAGTATTAAATCCCATTCGTATTAAAATGTTATAAAGTCGAAAAAATTCAGGTAAGCTTACTGCTTTAATACTTCACTGAAGTAAGCAGGATCTAAGAGGATTTTTTTCTCTTCGGAATTATTAAGAAATGTGACAGTTTTTTTCACTATTTCAGAATTTGGGTATTTTAGGTCGTCGTATTTTCTGTTAGTTGTAACATTACGGAATTATAGCTGGCGGTGGCGTTGTGAACTTTTGCCAAGTTGAATCGGTTTCTTTTAAAAGATATGAACTTCTTAAATTATAATGCAAGCTATTAAGTTATTTGAAAGTGTATTTAAACACGGACGTTCATCCCGTTATAATGCCATAAGAGTTAGGGCTTTTATCAATTCATTAAGAGGAATAAAAAGTTCATTAAGTCTACTATTCGATTGTCCCGGGATCTTAAAGCCACCGCTATAGACGGAGGGTAGACCGGAGCTCCAACACCAAAGTTGTTGTTTTTTTATATTCCGTGAATAACAACAGTGTGGGGAGAGTAGATATCGACAATGTCAACCCTCATCTATGAAAAGTTTATATATAAATGAATTGGAATTGTAATTTTGTAGTGGTAGATACCCTACAGTACTCCCCCACCAGAATTATATCCGTGATAGAATTCGATCAACGGATACCCCTAGTTGATTCATTGCTGTTTTGAGAGAAGCCGGGAGAGCTGTATTAAGGTCACCGTACTTTTGAGTGCTGATCGTGAGAACTGTATTAAGTTCATGTCTGTGGTTGCTCATGTCTTGCCTTTAGTAGTCGAGTGTATACGTTGTACGTGATGTATATGACCGAGACGCAGTAGCAACAGAGCGAGGAGGTGGAGAAGGTCGCAGACGCAAGTAGCAAGTCAACTTTTCGATGTGGACCATCCGGTGTCGTGTTCCAATCGTAGTGGGCGTTTCTGCCAAAGGTAGGCGTGTTCACATCACGTCCGAAGGTCACCCATGTGGGTAGTGAGTGATCGACAATGTCAAGCTTCATCAATGAAAAATTACCCCACCATAGAATTGAGTGAACATGTTTTATATAGTATTTTATATAGTATAGTGAATTGGAATTATATTTTTGTAGGGGTAGATACACTGCAAACTAGAAATCCCAGGTGACGGGGATCATTCCAACAGCAGCTGATTCATCACCAGCAGACCTATAACGCGGATCTTATTGATCTTGCAAATTTGAAACCGATCAAAAAACTTGTAAATCCGTTTCCTTCAATAATTTTTATGAAAGGAAAAGGTCATTCAGTCTACCAAGAGACAGCCACCGGATATTCAACCGCGACCCTAGATGGAAGGTAGTACTAAACTTCAATACCGATTGTTCTTTTTCCACAAATCACAACAGGAATAGTTATCCACCTCCAAGTGATTGTGATGGCGCCAATATTGGCCCACCCACCACCGGCTGACTTTCCGCCGATCTTGGTGATTTTTCAAAAATTTAAAACAATCAACAAACTTGTAATTCCGCATCCTCCAATACAATTATAAAAGAAATAAAAACTTCATGATGTAGTCTATAAAGTCGAACGATCGACTGTGGCAGGATCTTAAAGCCGCTTCCCTAAGCGGAAGGTGGTCCAAAGATCAAAATCGAAGTTCCTGCGAATCTACCACAGATCTCAGTGATCTTGCAAATTTGAAAACGATCAACAAGCTTGTAAATTCGTTTCCTTCAATAGTTTTTATTAGAGGTAAAGATCATTATGTCCAACAATCGACTGTAACAGAATCCTTAAGCCCCTCCCCCTAGATGAAAAGTAGTCCCAAGCTTCTAAACCTAAATATTCAAGTTCTGCGAATAACAGTAGGATGGTCCATAATTGTAGAAGTGCCCGCAGTCAACAGTCATCTAGTTCTAGCCCATCAACCGCAGAACTACCGCAGATCTTACTGATCTTGCAAATATTGAGAACTATCAACAAGCTTGTAAATCCATATCGATCTTGATCTTGCAAAAATTGAAAACGATCCGCAAGGTTGTAAATTCATATCGTTTACCAGTTTTAATTAAAGAAATGAAAAGTACCTTTGATAATCTACGCAGTCTAAGTCAATAATCTACAATTGGAATCTTGAAGTCGTCAACCAACACTGAAGGAGACACATTTTGCTGCCATACAAAAATCAATTTAAAGATTTTTAAAGAAGATGGATCTTATTTTATTTTTTTTTTAAAAAAACCTGATTCAATTTAAATTTTAAACTACTAACATAACAGTGACAAGAAAATTCATTCATTTTCAACAACATAGAAATAAAGAGAAAACTGTGTGAAACAGTAACGCCCTCTGAATACAAAATATTTAAATAACGAACATAGAGTTCTCTTAGAATATTTTAAGAAGGTATCGCTTTTATGTATTCCATACACCCAAATATAGAAACCAGAAATTCATTGACATTTCGAAATTCTTTCAGAATAAATTCAATATTACGTATTGAGTTTATATAGTATTTTATATGCCATAGATGCGTAATAAAAATTATATTATATAATCTTATGAAAGATTCATTTGATTCTTTTCTCGTTCTAGTTATATTTTGTTGACATAAAATCGTTTATAAGTATGAGAAAAGGAATGCAGCGTCAATTGTAAAACTATAATCAAAATAAAAGTAACAGAAAAAGAATTTTTAATAAAATGAAAAGAAAAGGAAATATAGTATACTGTGCTCAAAATAAAAAATAGAACACCTTTACCCTATATCGGGTAAGTTATGACACGTTAAAATATTTTAGGATTAAGATTGATTTACAAAAAGAAAGTCATTCATTTAGCTTATGAATTATCCGACGAAAATCAAGCAGAATGATGTACTTTATAATGTAAAAAAATTCATTTGCTTCAAAAATTGTTAAAGGGGAAAAAAGTAAACGTGATTCGAGCTCTCAAAAATAGGCACCTCTTTTCACGACTTGCCAGTTGTTAATGGTGTAATCAAGAGAGATTTAGAACAGAAACCATAAAGTCTCTAATAAAAAAGACAGAAAAATTATAAAGAGGGAAAAAAAGAAAAACCATGGTAGCAGCGACAGGCAAATTGAGGCGGAATACCTCTTCAAAGTAGTTAGTCATAAAAAGCTAACGAATTTAGAAGCAAATAGAATTTTTTTACATTTTAAGTATTTTAGATTTAGTTTCCTAATCTATTCGCATGATATTCAAATAATAACAACTTTGCCCTGTTATCCTTACATTTTCGTAACCAAACTAGTACTTATTTATTATTTTTATTCGTAATAATTTTTTTTTTTTTTTACTTTGAATACTCGTAAGATATTTTTCACTCTACAGAAAACGGATTATTCGAAGAGCAATTTTATGAGAAATAAATCTTTAATATTGTTTTAGAATTTTAAGTAGTTATTTCTTATTCATTCCTTCAATTGTATCCCAGAAAGCATGTAAACCTTACGTCAACCTTGTGTCAGAATTTTCTTTTCATTGTTACGAAAATGTTTTCTCTAAAAACCTTTTTTCAATAAAGGAAAAATATTGCAGTTTCAAACCTTTCATCCTAAAAGGATTAAAAATTATTTTTAAAGCCTTTTTTTTAAAAAGTATTGTCACTTTTAAAAAAAAGCTTTAAAACTAATTATAGCCTAAAAGTATTGTCATTTTTTAATGGTCACTTAGGTCCATAATGACGTTCACACTAGCGATAGCATCAAATTGCATTGTCCATTAAAATTTCATGACAAGACGGATGTTAGCTGAGCATACAACACGTTGCGAAAAGAAACCTTATAATTACCTAGATTTAAGATTATTTTTACCTTGAGACTATCTTTATTCAAGGATTTTTTTTCACGCTTGAAAACCCTAAGACAACCTTGATTTAAGGATTTTATATAGAAGGTTGTTTTCCAAAGTTTCGGATTAAGGTAATGTGCATAAAATAGAGCAGATTATCGCAGATCTCATTTTAAGATTAGAAGTTTTACTCGTAAACCGCATATAAAACCTTCTTACGTTTACTTTAAAAGGTTTTTGCTGGGCAAAAATAAACCTCCTTTTGCTATCTGGGATATGTTGCATATGTTTACTTGATATTGATTTTTTAAAAAACGAAGTATGACATATTTTACGCTTAGTATTTGTAAAAAATTAAGTAAATATTTTTGTCATAAAATAATTCATTCTAAGGTAAAATCATGCATTACTTTATTATATAATAAGGTAACATCATGCGAACTTAATAATATAATAAAGGAACATCACTTTTAGTTTTAAACCTTTAACTTTAATGAATAAAACCAAAATATGGAAATCTAATATATGGTTTTACGAACCTAAATGAATAAATGAATTAATAAATGAATAAATAATTAACTGCAGTCAATATCTAGACATTGCTTGTTTAGTAATGAACAAATCATGTGGTTTTACTATTCTCCCTACTTTTATTACACAAAATACCAGTTCATAATTTTTCATATATTTCGGTAAATTAAAGAAACGCGTCTAAAATCTAGCGTAAGCTTTCAAAAGATGAAACTATTAAAATAGTTTAATGCATAAAGAGGATTAACTATTATTAAATTGTTACATAAGTTAGTAAATTGCACGTGATGCATAAAATAAATTACAGGTTAACAGAATATTGCGGAGAAATAATTTACAAAACTATTAACGAACACTAAATAAGTTAAATAATTCATTTTAAAAGTAAGGAGAATAAAATTAATTTATAGAATAAGGAACGTTTCGAAAAAGAACACAGAATGAGATTTTTCAAAATAAATTAATTTTCCTACTACATCTTTAAAATTAATGAAATTTCACGAAATAATGAATTGATAAATAAAATTCGTCAGTTAAGTTTTGAAAATCGTTAAAAAACTATTACTAACTAATAAAGTCGATGATAAACTATCAAAATTAAATGTCAGTTGAAGTATAAAATGTATGGAATGCAATAAAGTAGGAAAATATATTTCCTTAATTATACTAACATTAAGGAGGGAAGATAGCTATAAAATGTTTTTAAAAACATTTCTAGCCATGCCATTAAAAAAAAGAATTCGTTAGGCTTACAAAGTTTCTCAAGACATTCCATTTTATTTATATTATATTCTTCCATTCTATCTTCGTTATGTATAGTTTTTTTCTTTTAGATATTTTAAAACTATCTACTCTTTGCAAATTCGCTACAATGGATAACTGATAGTATTAAATCAGCACAAGTTGCTCAGATTTAGTATTAACATCAAGCTGAAATTTTCTTTTTCATTTTCACAGCGAAATTTATATTTAGGATAAGATCCCTATTATGCTTGATGTGTCATCTAATGGTAAATAGGAGGTTATTGGCTTCATCAATGTTACTTTTTGTCACAAAAAAGCTACAAAAATATCATTTTGTTTATGAAATAAATAATGCTATAATTTCTAGTTAGAACATTTTGAAATAACAATTACCAAGATTTGAAAAAAAAAAACTCGCTGTACTCGGAAAAAGAAATTTAAACTTCAAAATACAAAACTTACGACACAATAAAAAATAATGAATGAAAATGAATTTTAATTTTAACAATATATAACGATAACTTTATATCATATAGCAGTGCAAATTGGAAATTTTTTTTATTACACCCGATCTCTTTATAACTTTTGACATCAAGTCAAAAGAGAGCTCAATAAAGATCTAATTAAATAAAGATCTAATTAAATAAAGATCTCGAGAAAGAGAGAGACTTCAATGGACAAATAGTCATTATTTAAAGCATAAAAAAAGTGAAACAAAGAGATGTTAAGTTAGCTTTTATTTTTAATAGATTAGTATTTCGCAAACAAAAACTCGTGTTTAATTCATAAACTAAAATGACCTTTTTAGCGCGTCAAGTATATCACGTCACGTCGGATTTGGAATCAAATTAAAAATGTCAGAAAATGCCCAGAATACAATGAAGGAAAAGACAAAAAATGCTTCGTCGATTATTTGTGAGTTCGTATTTAATCTAGATTTTGTGATAAAATGACGAAACAGTTCAAGAATCGATGAATCTTAAGAAATGAAAGTTTTTTTTTAATAAGAGAGTTGCTATAAAACCATATTTCAACGAAACAGAAAATATTTAAATTTGTTTTAAAACCCAGTAAATAATGCGAGTACTAAATTGACGGTTACTTTCGAATCTACCATTTGTATATAAAGTCACATACATCTAAATATTTTCCCCACAAACATTTGATACATGATAAGAAATTAAAATGACAGTATTTTATAAAACAGAGTTCTTTCTAACGTTTTGAAATTGACAGCCACTTCGTGCTGTAGCGTTTTTTGTATAGAAAATTACGTCTAAAGCGTCATTCTTAAGAACATTAAAATTGACAACTATGAAGGAATATTTTGTGTATGTTTTATACCTTACGTAAATATTGTATCAATTTTCATTCATAAAAAAAGTATTAGTTAGAAAATATTTGCTATGAACTTCTTAAAACGCTATAATTTTTAGCAGTATAATGGACAGTTAAAGTTTTGTGGGATAAATAATCTTTTGTGGTAATTATCTTTTAATAATACAGTCAAAATCCCGCTATAGTGAATAGAGTGAAATAATAGAGTGAAAGAAATATTCGCTCCCGTGTCTTGCTCTACACATGTAATATTATTTACCAAAAGAAGAGAGATATTGGATATTTTGAACTTTTTTCTGTCTTCGTCTGATTTTTTTCTCTTCATTTTTTGGTCATTTTGAAATTTCTACATAAAATACACACACACACACACCAATATTTAACCCCGCGCCTATGCCCCTAAAAGGGCATTTATCGGTTAATGGTTAAGGTTGGAAGACGAGACAGATAGAAAAAAGAGAGGAAAAAATAGCAAATAGAAACAAAAAAGAGAAGATAATAAAAATAAATATGAAAAAAAAAGAAAAAAGAAACGATTATTCTATTTGTTAGGACATTTGATTAAAAAGTATCCAGAGCTAATTGGCCAAGTTTAGTTGTGGTTGTTGCTCAATATTGCATAATTTTGTCATTTTTTCATGAAAATTATTTCAGGATTTCCTCGTATTCTTCTAGAAAATTAATGAGGTTGGTTGCCTTCTGTTTCAACTTTGGATTCTTACAGATGGATCTCTTCCAGGCTATGAGGAATTCTAGCTTCGGTTGTTTAAAGTGGTAGGATGTGGTAAGCGGACATTCTATTCTACATAAAATACATCTACTGATTTTTAAAACCATCTATTGAGTGTAATGTAGCCATAAGCAGTTTTTTCTTGCTTACTTCTTCAATCTCAGTTTCCCATCCCTAAATTTTTTGTCCGCAAGACGAAGAATAATAAAAATGAAAGTTAACACATTTTTTGTTACTACATATTGTTTCTTAATCAATTTTTGTATTTCTTTTGATTACTCATTTATTTAAATAATGCGTCATAAAAGGGAGCAGTTCGGAAAAATGAGTTAAATTTTTTTTTGAATACGGATATAGCGAAGTACCGGTTATAGTGAACCAAAATTTCGGTTCCTTGAAGGTTCACTATAGCGGGGTTTAACTGTAACACCATTAAAATAATGTATTATTAATAATGCGTCAACAAACTAGTTTTAAACATTAATTTTATAAAATGTATATCTTGTAAAACAGTGTTTTCCTAACAGTAATGAAAGTATAAACCTCATCTCTTGTCACCGTATTTCGATAATATTTTCCGAATTTTTTTTTTTTTTTTTTTACTTAAAACATATAATTTTTACAAAAATGTTCATTAAGAAAATACTCACAAAATATATAATCTTAACAATATAAATTGCATCAATAATTCAAAACAGCATTAGTAAAAAGTATATATTGAAAACGTTTACAGCTTAATTTATGAAAATTGGAGAATAATGAAATGAATGAAATTCACCATAAAGAAACTAAGATAAATTAAACTAGCAATAAAAAAAATCAAAATTTCCTGATAGCAGGTGTCTTATATCTTTGTAGAAAATGTTCACAGATAGTTATAATAAATACACAACATGTGACACTTTTCTGTTAACAAAATTTGCTTATTATAACGTCTATAATTGCTAGCAACCATCTGAAAGGGTTCAGTAGTTGAAAATACTTTATACAGGAGAATGTTACACACATCGCCTACTGTGTGTTTTCAATGATGCGATTTTAGTTCAGAAACCAATGTTATGAGATCATGGTATAACAAGTCAAAAATCACTAAGTTTTAAGTTTGAGTATCTGGGTGGCAATGTTGTAAGATAATGTTGCTTAACTATAGCCATCTAGTGGTGTTTTTTCGAACTTTTTTTCCCAGGAAAAAATACTTGTTGTTTCTCATTGTCAGTTCCCGATTTTGATATTATTCTGATGAGAAGTTTTAGAAGAGATTTTGCAGAAATGTCCTTTTAAATTATGTATTCAATACGGATTTGGATTTAATTTTTCTACCCAATGTATCGTACTGTAAGAGAAATTTTGATATTTTTACCGGTGGATCTCAGAACAACTTCCATAAATAAGATTCATTCTATTTCGTTATGTCATTACCCAATTTTCATGATATTCTGTTGAGCAGTTATTGAAAGCAGTTACTTCTCAATTACGTTTTTTGTAGACATTATATATTATAATGATAACTCCTTAGGTTGTCGATTTTTTCGTACCAAACGTAAGAAATTGCCTAACCAAACAACAAATGTAAAAAAAGTTTTCATTCAAGAAAACGTTTCCTTTAAATCATTAAAAGAATATTTATTCTTTCAAAACTTAGTAACCATAATTTATATCTTATCAATTGTATATTTTGTCTGTATTATTTTTTAAGTATAAGTGATAACTCAGTTCGAAAACCATTTAAAGAAAATGTTTGAAATTTATTATGCTTGTTTATAAAATATTTTTCAACGTGTTGCAACATAAATTTCTTGAAAATAACTTCATTTTTTACTTGTATATCAAAGTATTAACTCAATACTCATTTAAAGGTTCAAGCTTAATAAAACTATTTTTAAAAATATATGTTAGAAAATATTCTAATTTCTAATTACAATCCACTTGTAAACCGCTGTTATAAGTAATAGTTAATGAGTTAGTAATAATTTATTAGCTTGTTGAATGCATGGACTCAAATGAAATTCCAATTCATATTAACACGTTGAATGCTGTGGGGGTCACCGGTGACCGGCGAAGTCAAGATTATTAAAAACACATAATTCGAGTAAATTTTTAATACTTTCAATTTTTTTATATTATTGTCGTTACTAAAACGGTTTGAGGAAATTAATACAATCCATACTAAGAAAATCATTTTGGCCAGACGGGCAAGCCATATAAAATCATCGTGGCATTCAACGTGTTAAGTAGGGGAGAGTGGTGTCAATTGTAACATTTTTTACTTAACTATTTTCAACTAACAAAAAATCCAATATATTATTAGTATTAATTGACAGACGAGTAAAGTAGACTATCCTCTACTAGAAAAAAAATTAAATACCTGATTTTAAATATTATTATATTAGTTATTAACAATTTTTGACAGTCGTGCACTTGTTACAATTGTCCCCACTTACGGGGTCAATTGTAACAGTTCATAAATTCAACTAAAACATAGTTAATTATACATATTATCATAGTTGTGATATATTTTTTTATTGATCAAAATAGTAGTGATATTTTAGGAGTAAAAATAATAATGAGCAGAGACCTAAAGGGTTAAACTTTTAACTTTAAGGGGTTAAAAATTTTAATTTATGCTGTGAAAAGTGACAAATAAAATAGTGCACATGCAACATAATATGAGTGATATAGGAAACTATTGGTGGTTCTTAAAGAGTTAAGTAATGGTTTGTAAACATAAGATTATTTATTTTCAGCTGTTATTGTTACAATTGTCCCCAAGACGCCATTTCAGCTTCATTTGTTAAAAACAATGATAGTTAATTATCAAAACTAATCTTTTTTTTATTGAAATGTTAATTAAGGTGTCCACTTACATATTCGGTTACTAATTTTTATTTGTTTAAACAAAATTACTTTGTTACAATATAATATTCTAATACCAAAAAAAGTACTTGCGTGGCGTGAAAATATCTTTTGTGACGTAACTCTTTCAAAAGTACATAAAAATGGTTGCCATCAGGGGTGTACATGTAGATTTATTAAATACACCTTGTGCGCCACCTAGGAACCAAATCTAGAACCCAACACTCGAAATTTTTGCTCTGTTAGAATCGTACCCTGTTACAATTGACCCCACTCTCCCCTACATAGTTGCTCGAATGTTTGGGATATTTATCCGAATAAAATAAATTTCCAAAAAAAGACATTGAAAAAAATGGCTTATTTCGGAAATAAATATCTATTTCATCATATAAAATTAAACTAAAAATATTTTTTAATTTTTATTATATTTAAATAAAAAGGAACATTGAATTTAAAATAAATATCTAAAACTCCTTTATCTAGGAAAATTATAATTCAGAAAAACATAAAATGTGATCTTAAAGCTAAAAAGATCGTAAACTACTGAAATAAAACGATTAAGCTTTTTAAGTTTCATGAATTATTACATAATTTAGAATAGTTAAAATCAGACAAGCATTTATTTTTCAATATAAGAAAGAAAAAGAAAAGTAAATGGGCCTAAAGACTTCTAACTATTTCAGTGGGATTTAATTTAGCGTCCTTTCTGTGCCACGGATTCTCCATTAGGGAATAAAGATGTTAACAACTACTTTTATTACCTTACAACAAAAATTACAAGTCGTTTCATTTCCCTTAATCCAAGTCCATTTATTCTTCTTGCATGTCCAAAACTAATATTTATTTCATTTTTTTCTTACATTCTAACTTATATATAATATATTTCCACCATATATGGATTCCGTATATATGCGGAGCTCTAAATTCCACGGAGGGAAAAAGAGATAATGGTTGTTAAACTATTTCACATCTATTTCCTGGTTTTGGTAGAGGTGAAATATTCGTAACTACTTCAATTTATTAACTATAATAAAGCATGTGCTAGACTGTGCCTTGCCTCCAGAAAGTAAATAACCATCAGCTTTGCAATCAATTTTTATTTCTCTTTTTTGGAGAATTCACAGTCTTGTACTTACTTAAATTGCATATTTTACTCCGATTAGGAAAGGATTTCCATAAGTTTTAAAGCACTCATAATAAGCTACATTGAATAATGCTTTTTAACCTATTTGAAAATCAAATTGTCTTAAATAATTTTGCTAATCTTAGGTAGGATACAGATCCATTAGAACAAGTACTATCATATAAGTATCGAACAAGTACCACATCAAGTTAGAAATCAATATAAGTTAAAAGATAAAAGTAGATAAATTAAAATAAAATTTTGAAGCAATGGCTTGAAGCAATTTTTGATACTGCATTTACATTTTTAGATTATTTCATATTTTGAAATTTTGTCCAAATGAAAATCAGTTCTCAGTGATATTTAACTCAGTCAAAAACTTGGTCATCGGGCTACCGAAGCGGGGGTGCCATCCCCTCTGCAGAGGATTAAAATTGTGATGGCATCTCTTCGGATCATCCTCAGGGATGCTTCCCAGACCGTCGCCAATAGCCCAATGTGCAGCTCTAGTGTGACGTAAATGAACAACACAGTCAAAAACTTACACTAATCCTTACAGGATCATCCGCATTTTCTATACTTCCTCATGTTTTTTGGGCTTATTACAATCAGCCTATATATTTATAGTCAAATCAGGAAATGCGCAGTAATTACGCAATCAGACTGAATTTACACAAGTTTATTGCAATAAACTTCTAATAAGGCTATTAACAATAAACCGTCAGCACTTTTATCCTTCTGTATGAAACGAATCAGTCAAATTGTGCTGCGAATGAAAGAAGCAATTTCTATTTTGATTTTCACTGCAATGAACCTAAAAAGTTTCAGGAAATATTATAGATACTTTCTTTTCCAATTAGACTGCCTCATGGCAAAATAGCAGCGACATGCAGACAGCTGGAATTTTCAATTAGCTTACGGCTTACACAGATGTGAAAACGATTCATAAACGCCTGAAAATAATTGATGCCACTCATAAAATAAATAAAAAAACACTGAAACACATGGGTAATGCGTAAGTAAATAAAGATTTATGAGTTAGGAATAAAACATAACTGTATTGTTCTTTTTTTTTTCTTTCATGTGCTCAAAACGTATTCAGGTAATCTTATATGTTTGTCTAAAGTCAGAGTTGCACATGTTAAAGGTATTTTCCTATAACTATATTCGATGCTGTAAATTCCAGTATTTATAGAACATGAAAAATCACCCTTTTAATAACGAATAATTTGAATACAAAATAAAACATAATAAAATTTACTCCAGATAATCTCTTTCAAGTCTAAATGGTACGAGTAAACTTATCATTTTTAAATATAAAAAAATTTCGATTTTACTATCGCTGTATTATGCTTTTATTACAGAATTACAATTTACTACAGATAATGACTTTAAATATCAAATTGTCCGAGTAAACTGTTTATTTTTAAACATAAAATTTTATTTGATTTTTACTTCAGCTGTATTCTTTCGTATAGAGCGCTTATTCATGGCTTTTAGATTTTATTAAATATCCACTTTATGAACTGCGTTAAGAAGTCTAAAATTTTAAATACTTGTTATAAAAAAGATTACTGAAATTTGATTGGATAAAAGACTCTCCATTTTTTTAAATATCTAGACTTCATTTTTTAAAAAAAAATCTTTTTGAAGTCATTTTCTTTATCGTAAAACGCCAAGAAAAGACCATCGTTGTATATAAATTCAATGTTATTAGTGAATCCACTTCAAAGCCTACTTCATCAAACTTTAAGCATAAGTTAAAAGTACTTAAAAAGCTTCTTCATTTTTTCCCGTCATGCCTTGGAATGAGGTTTATTAAGTTTTCTTGACTTTTTATTTTTTATTTTCTTTGGAAACTTTAAAATCTCTTCAAATTACTTCTCCGCCACTTTTAAAGAGCGATTGTGTTGAAAAGATTTCAGCCTTTTGTATGCAAAATTTTGGAATTTTATAGAATATTAATAAATTTATGCACACATTTACGGAATATGCGCTTTTAAAAGTAACGGATTTTTAAAAAAAAACAGTTCTTAAATTGGATAGTTTTTAATTTATTCATTTTTTATGCTAGAATATGACTATTATAATACCACTTTTTAAATAAAATTTTAAGTATGCTCTTAAAATTACTTAACATTTTCTAACGAAATCAAACCGATATATAAGTTAGGAATACAAGCTATTATAATTTTTAAAAAAATGAAAAATGGTTGTTAGAAGAAAAATTATGTACAATATAAGGTATAAATAAAAATTATATTATTTTAAAAATGCATAGCGTTTACTACTAAAAGTCAGGTAAAAAAATATAAGGAAATGTTTCAAATTCACCCTTTATTCTGTGAGTGACGAAAACTAATTGCAAAAGTTAAATCTTTTATTTCTCAAGCTTCAGTAATTTTCAGATTCTTCAAATTCTTGCAATAAATCATTCAATATGGGTTATGGGTTCAATTTAGGTTTTATATACTTTATTTTCTTAAGCATATACATTATACTTTATTGTTTTAAGTAATCGTTCCTAGTTATTAATACCTATTTACTGTATGAAAATTTGAATTTTATGTAGCAAAAATTGTAGTGTATGTAAAGCTTTTCTTAGAAATGATTCCTTTGGTTTTGATTTGTAACTTGTCCACGAAATGTGTATTTTTTAGATTTTCATTTCTTATGATGATTTTAAAAATACAAAAAAAGAGAAGCATTCTAAATAGGTTTTTTTCTCTTTTAGAAAATTTGTATTTTCACTACTTTTACTCTATGGGAAGAAATTATGAATTAAAATTCAAGTCATGATAACAGTTTTTTTTTGCATACATTATTACTAACTGCATTTTTCATACATAACATACACGATTTCAAAGCAAAAGAAAGTACTTACGCCACCTTAGTGAAAAAATTAACCATGTTAGTGAATTTCGATCAGGGAGATAATAAAATGAATTCTACAAAAAGTAAACTGATATAAGTTGTTAACTAATATAATAAAAATTTAACTCACAAACAAACAACATGCAATGAGTTATCGAAGCATGCATTTTTAATATCTTCTGATCTAATGATCGGATTTTCAGGCACCGCGTCTCAAACTTAAAGGTTTAAGAGGGTAACCTCAAATATTATAATTATTTAGTGTGAGCCGTGATGGCTCAGGGGATAGAGCTTCGCCTTCCAATGAGGCAAACCGGGTTCGAATCCCAGTCAATACGAATTCCGTATCCGGCTTGCACCGACCACAGCGCTGATGTGAAATATCCTCAGTGGTAGACGGATCATGGGTTAGAGTCCCTTTACCGTCAGGCTAACCAGTGGGAAGTTCTCGTGGTATTCCTCTCCATGTAACGCAAATGCGGGTTAGCTCCATCAAAAAATCCTCCACGAAGGCAAATTTGTCCCAATGCTAGATCCAGAAGTTCCCTTGTCTTCTGGATTGGATTCAAAATAACAAGGCTACGGAATTGAACATTAGTAGTCGTAAACCCATAAAATTGGGTCGACTGTTCAACGATGGTTATAAAATATAAAATAAAAAAATATTTAGTGCGGGCCAGGATAGCCTGATTGATAGGGCCCATGTCCAAGAGTTCATGGGTTCGATCCCAGGCTGGCCGAAAACTGCCCGTGTAGTAAATGGGGACTGATGCTCGTTAAATTTGTTGTGTCACAAAGTCATCCGTGTTCCCATAACAAATCAGTACCTCTCGGGGTACTGATCCAGGAGTTTACTTGTCTTCTGGATTAGTTCCAAATAAGAAGGCTGCGGAATTGAACATTAGTAGTCGTCGATAAAGACACTTCCCACATGGGTGACCTTCGGACGTGATGTGAACAAGATTACCTTGACAGAAACTCCCACTTCGATATCAACACACCTACTTCGATGGATTGTCCACATTGAATAGTTGACTTGCTACTTGTGATAGCGACATGGTCCTCCTCACGCTGTTGCGTCTCAGTCTCGATCACACACAACTTACAACGGATTTACTCGACTGCTAAAGGCAACACAAGAGCGACCGTGTACTTAAAACAGCTCTTACGATCAACATTCAAAAGTACGGTGACCTTAATACAGCTCTCCCAGCTTCTCAAAAAACAGCAATGAGTCGACTAGTGGTATCCATTCATCGAATTCTATCACAGTTTTAATTCTGGTGGGGGAGTACTGTAGTGTATCTACCACTACGAAAATACAATTCCAATTCACTAGATTCTATGGTGGGGTACCTTTTCATAGATAAATGTTGACATGGTCAATAAATATAACCCCACATGTACGAGTTATATATGTGACTGAGCGAGTAACTTTGCGAAAGAAAGGCTTTTAATGTTAATCTATTTTTTAAATTTGCTTCACAATTAAAGTTTTTAATAGAAAAAAAAAACATTTTCATGTTATTTAAAAAGTACTAATAAATGAAAAGACTTATCGGTATACTTTTAAATCGTTATTTCATTTTACAAACATAAAAAAAAAATGAATTAATACACGATACATCAACTGATCATAAATTTTCTATCAAATCAGCAGTAAATGTCTTGTTGAAGTTCATAAAGTGGTTAGATGTACTGAAAAAAGGAATTTTTTGAAGGTAAAAAAAAAAAGTGTCTTTTTATTAAAGAACATCTCTATTAAGGAAATTTCTATTTTTATTGCTAACCTTGATTCTCCATTTGCTTTATTAAAATCATTATGGATCGAACGATACTTGACTTAACAATTGAACAAGAATAAAAACAATCTGCTTTTATGCTATTTTTGGAACATTTCTTGTGATGCTTCATTACATATGACAACCAATGTGATGTCGGTCCTATAATTATAGTTCAGTGAGATACTCAGAATAGGGATATATTTAAGGGCACTGCCTTTGGTTATAGATAAAAACAAAAGTTCCACGCGGGAGGATCGACCTCAATAATCTCAATAATCAATATTGTAGAGTTATTTGAAAATTCGTATTTTACCGTAAAAATTCACTTAAATCATTAAAATCATCTAAAATCTTTGTCTTAATTATGAATTCCAATCGAAGTAATTAGAAATATCGTAATTAATTAATGCAGTTTCAAAGCTACAACAAAATAAAATGACTCTTATCATAATATAATAATCAATAGTTAAATTATAGCTAATTAAACAGAGTGTAATTCTAATAGTTAAATTAAACAGAGTATTATTCTAATTGGATTAAATAAAGTTTTTTGCAAGTTCTATGAAATTTATAGATTAGATAACAAACGTGAATCAAAAGTTCAATATTTAGTCACATGGCATAATCATTTACGTCAGTTAACCAAATAACACAACCCTATAATATCAATGAATAAATAAAACAAATAACAATAATAAACAAGGCAAATAAAATTGTTCAATTTGCTTCTCAACGGCTTTGTTATTTGGAAAACTCTTTTATTAGAATTATGAGTACACATAAATGTTAATAAAATAAATTAAATGAATTACCAGGGAAGTAAATAGTTCAATTTATTTAAAAAAAAAAATGCCATTTCAATGTTTTTCGGAAACTACTTTATTAGGTTTTTCTTTCTTTGAATATTGAGCTATCTATATTTTTCAATAAAATAAACTAAACGAATTACCAAACTAACACGTGTACTGACATGAATTTCATTTTAAAGAGACCAGTGCTATAGCTATTAAGCCGTGCTATTTATTTAATTTGAGGATTTATTTAATTTGTCTTTCTGTAAAAATATACTTGTCAAACATGATTCCAAAAATATAAACTGAATAACTTATCAAGCTGAAAAATATAATTGGATTTAATTTAAAGTGCGTTGTTTTTATTTGAAAGCTATTTTATTACATTTCTGTTTCTTTAAAAAATATGCTTGTTTATTTAGACTTCAATAAAAATAAACTGAATCAACATCAAGGTAGATAATTATAATTGAACTTGCAATAAAACGTTGTTGCTGTTGATTTGGGTATAAAATTATAGAAATTTTTCATTTTTAAAATGTACTTGTTGTTCCAGAATGCAATAATATAACTATTTAAATTACCAAGCACTTAAGTATAATTTTATTTACTTTTATTACTAGATTCTGGTAAGTTAAACTGAAAAAATATTTTTAACTTCAATAATATAAATTGAATAGATTAACAAACACTTTAGATATTTCCTTTTTCCTTAAAAATTCTGTGGCTGAAAATAAAATCGATCATTTTATATCTTCTTATAAAAAATTTAGCTGATTATCTATTTTACTTTATCTATTTAACTAGATAAATCTCCTAGAAGAAAATAAGATTGAGTTATAAAGATTAGGACTTTTGTTTTAAGCTGTCGTTGCACTTTAAAGATTTACTTTAATGGATTTTTTTTTTTTTTTGAAAACTCATTTTTCTATTAAAATATCCAATTTTCAATAAAATGAAAGGGATGATCTCAAAAAAATTACAAGAATTTGAAGTTTTAAATTAAATGTTTCTGACACATAAAAAAGAATTCAAATTTCAACTTTAAACTTGCACACTATATTTTGTTTCAGTTCCTTGTATTTATTCATTAAATATTAAAAAAAATTTGTTGATTTTCTTTGCTTTTTTTTCAAAATAATTGGTAAAGTGGTTAATAAGTTCTCAAAATCCATTTGCTATTAGTTCCAAAACATCTATCGTTATTCAACTAAATAAACTATATAAATAGTTTAGACAGAATGAACGACAAAACTAAACCACCACAAAATGAAATCTTAGTATTAAATTTATGTGCACAATTTTATTAAAAATTCTTTTTTTAAATCCATACATAAAGAAGTGTCGATAAGAAATGGAAGAAACTCATCGGGAGTAATCGATAAAACAAAACTCAAGGAATTGCTCAAACTTTACCTGACCCTCATAAATCAAAGCTCGGCAACCGACAACAACCGATGTCATAGAAGAGTGCGAAGATGTGGAGAAGATTTATTATTCTTTTTTCCTATACTAAACTTCATATCTAGTAGTTTGAGTTTGAAATCGATATTTCCTCCAAGAGGAATCACACTAAACTTTTAAAGTTTACCAAGTATTCAGATTTTCTCATTTTACACTTGTCATATATATATAGTGATATAGGAGGACTCGCCATTTTTTATTTTGTGATTTATAATTTATAAAATTTTTGTAATAGAATTGAAACTTTTGAAATAAAA
Organism: Parasteatoda tepidariorum; assembly: GCF_043381705.1. Taxonomy (NCBI): domain Eukaryota; kingdom Metazoa; phylum Arthropoda; class Arachnida; order Araneae; family Theridiidae; genus Parasteatoda; species Parasteatoda tepidariorum. The sequence goes on from NC_092209.1 coordinate 93,178,637, forward strand.
TAATTAATTTATTCCATGAGACGATAGTTCATAGTCCCTGTCCAAATTATTAGACTCGCTATAAGATTCTATGTAAAATCTTAATAATCAGGTGATGCTATACATATTTATTGTTTTTATGTGACTGAAACCGGTTTGCACTTGTTTACGTTGGTGTATCAATGGGTTAAATAAGACGATATATTATATAAATATGGAATAGTTATTATATCAGGTATTATACTAGTATAGTATTAATAATTAGACAAAATTATTATACGCACTGTTGTGTTGTAATAATTGCATGATTTGCACGAGTTTATGCGCAATACTTTTATATTTAAACATACATGTAATGGGTTTTTATTCAGGAGATTTTTACACATGTACTTCCTATTTGTATTTATTTTTAACGTATTACATTACAATGTTAACCCATTGAAGAAGGAACGTAAACAAATGCTAACCGGTTTCATCTGAGTAAAAACAATACAGCTGTATAGTAAAACCTGATAATTATAATTATACATAGAATCTTAGAGTGCTTCTAAAAATATGGACAGGGACTGTAGTTCAGTTCTTTTCAGTTCTTTTTTCTTCTCTTTTTTTAAATAAAACAATTTGTTTAGTCAGACGATAATTTTAGTAATTTTTA
>NC_092209.1:93181770-93190625 GCF_043381705.1 Parasteatoda tepidariorum
TATATATATATATATATATATATATATATATATATATATATATATATATATATATATATATATATATATATATATATATATATATATATATATATATATATATATATATATATATATATATATATATATATATATATATATATATATATATATATATATATATATATATATATATATATATATATATATATATATATATATATATATATATATATATATATATATATATATATATATATATATATATATATATATATATATATATATATATATATATATATATATATATATATATATATATATATATATATATATATATATATATATATATATATATATATATATATATATATATATATATATATATATATATATATATATATATATATATATATATATATATATATATATATATATATATATATATATATATATATATATATATATATATATATATATATATATATATATATATATATATATATATATATATATATATATATATATATATATATATATATATATATATATATATATATATATATATATATATATATATATATATATATATATATATATATATATATATATATATATATATATATATATATATATATATATATATATATATATATATATATATATATATATATATATATATATATATATATATATATATATATATATATATATATATATATATATATATATATATATATATATATATATATATATATATATATATATATATATATATATATATATATATATATATATATATATATATATATATATATATATATATATATATATATATATATATATATATATATATATATATATATATATATATATATATATATATATATATATATATATATATATATATATATATATATATATATATATATATATATATATATATATATATATATATATATATATATATATATATATATATATATATATATATATATATATATATATATATATATATATATATATATATATATATATATATATATATATATATATATATATATATATATATATATATATATATATATATATATATATATATATATATATATATATATATATATATATATATATATATATATATATATATATATATATATATATATATATATATATATATATATATATATATATATATATATATATATATATATATATATATATATATATATATATATATATATATATATATATATATATATATATATATATATATATATATATATATATATATATATATATATATATATATATATATATATATATATATATATATATATATATATATATATATATATATATATATATATATATATATATATATATATATATATATATATATATATATATATATATATATATATATATATATATATATATATATATATATATATATATATATATATATATATATATATATATATATATATATATATATATATATATATATATATATATATATATATATATATATATATATATATATATATATATATATATATATATATATATATATATATATATATATATATATATATATATATATATATATATATATATATATATATATATATATATATATATATATATATATATATATATATATATATATATATATATATATATATATATATATATATATATATATATATATATATATATATATATATATATATATATATATATATATATATATATATATATATATATATATATATATATATATATATATATATATATATATATATATATATATATATATATATATATATATATATATATATATATATATATATATATATATATATATATATATATATATATATATATATATATATATATATATATATATATATATATATATATATATATATATATATATATATATATATATATATATATATATATATATATATATATATATATATATATATATATATATATATATATATATATATATATATATATATATATATATATATATATATATATATATATATATATATATATATATATATATATATATATATATATATATATATATATATATATATATATATATATATATATATATATATATATATATATATATATATATATATATATATATATATATATATATATATATATATATATATATATATATATATATATATATATATATATATATATATATATATATATATATATATATATATATATATATATATATATATATATATATATATATATATATATATATATATATATATATATATATATATATATATATATATATATATATATATATATATATATATATATATATATATATATATATATATATATATATATATATATATATATATATATATATATATATATATATATATATATATATATATATATATATATATATATATATATATATATATATATATATATATATATATATATATATATATATATATATANTTTAATAATTCTACTAATAATTTAATAATTCTTTTAATAATTCTACTAATAATTTAATAATTCTTTTAATAATTCTACTAATAATTTAATAATTCTACTAATAATTTAATAATTCTTTTAATAATTCTACTAATAATTTAATAATTCTTTTAATAATTCTACTAATATTAATTCGTCTAATAATTTGTAAGTTAATATTTTATGGATGGTTTTTGATGTGAGGAATATTCAATTTTTTTACTAGTTGAAATTATTTTTTTCTAAACATTAGAGATGTATTGAGCATTAAAATTTTACCGAGTAAAATTTTACATGGTTGGATATAAAGGTATAATTTTTAATAATAATAGAGAATTTGATATTCGTTGAATGTTGATATCCCCACATCGTTCGACAAAATATGTTTCGATCGTGAGTTCTAAAGTTTAAATTATTTAAGAATATATATGCCATTTTGAAAAATTTCAGAATTACGTAGAGTAAATTTAATAAATTGTGCACACTTGATCTTGATGCACGTAAATATCATTATCTCCTAAGCTTCCTCAAGGAGAAGAACCTACTGAAAAATTGACTCGGTTAAAGATTAATAAGTGCTGCCGTCTTCCTTTCGGACTCAATAAACGTTATTTAAAAATGAAATAAAATCCGCTGTAAACATAAAATCCAATATCTGACTTCGCGTCATTGTGTCTATCAACCAGTCTAAAATTTTACTTCCTTAAAAAATGTCTAGCCATATTGTAACTTTCAGAACAATGTTGAATAAGTGAATTAAATTGTAAACAAATCTTTATACGTTTGTTCTTGTTATATACACGAATACGCATAAAAAATAGTATCACCAAAGCTTCTGTGAAGAAATTAACTCGCAAAATAATTTGCGTTGCTTAAAAATAGTTCATAAATATGAAACACTGTTGATATTCATAGCCTACCCTCTTTATTTTGGACTTAATAAAGGCTATTAAAAATGAAATGAAATACTCTATTTACGGAAATTTAATTCTATTTCATTCTATTCACAGTATATTTTCTTTTTATTTCACAGAATTTTCGTTCTCATTTCCATTTTATTTTTCTCACAAAATTAGGATACGCATAAAAAATATCACTTATGAATTTAAATAAATTTTCGTCTCCTGAAAATATCTCTCATATATGAAATAATATGCGTTACTATTTGTCATATGCCGCCATTATTTTGAGCTCAGTATATGATGAATATATATAAAATAAATATAAAATAGTTTACAATATTCGCATAAATTTAGAAATTTTAAGACTTTTTCACAATTCCTTGTAAGCCAAATGATTTTTCGTGCTTTTCATGCAATACGAAACTATGAATAAATTAGGAAAATTATATCACGTAAGTTTAAAGAATATAGAGACTATATGTAGTAAATTGCAAATTGGTTTGGATTTATATAAATTTTTTTTACGCAGTAGATTTGAATACACTTTGAAAATATTATTTTTATCGCTACTTCAAAGAGAAAAACTGCTTAAACAATTTACGTTGCTAAAAATGTTTCATAAATTGTGAGATGTGTTTTTTGTTCTCTTAAAACTGTTATTCTTGTACAAATGAATAAATAAATTGGTTTTGACTTCAATTGAAATGTAATAAAACGAATATCTGTTTTAAAAAAATACGAAAAAACTATTATGGTTTTTATGTCTCGGTCCAAATTTATATTAAAATTTGCACCGAGAAATGCAATTCGGAGATTATTCATAAAAAGTTTTATCATTAACACTAAAATTACCTAAATATCATTAACACTAAATCAAATGATCATATAAGAACTTATGCATCGAAAATGCGCTTATCATCTTATCGTTTTTGCACATTTGACTTCATGATTTTTTCTACCGATTATATATAGTTAATAATTCTTATAATTATAAGAATTATTGAAATAATAATAATAATGAGAAGAAATATGTTGGCGGAAAATGTACAATGGAACCACCCTGTATATGTAAAAAATGCGTTGATCAATGAATTAAAATTTCTTATTCTTTGTATTTGTAGTACTTAAAAATAGACAAGTTGCAATTTTGTTTAATTACAATAAAGCTATTTTTCTTTAGTTTGTTTCCTTCCAATTATCCATATTTCATACATTCAATCAAGAAACATTAAATCCTGCCATTCGACAGGCTATGGTAGAAGTGGTGTATATCAAGTGTTGGTATGATTAGTGTTAAATACACTTCAAAATTGTGTTGAATGCATTGCGCTATTCTAAATTAAATAAATTTACTCACCAAAATATTTTTTTAAAAATTATAAGCATTCCTTAAATATTGAGTTTCAGCCATAGTCCCATAAGCACAGATTCTTCATATTTTAAATTTAAAGATATAATTTATTTTTTAAATTATTTTTTGAATGAATAAATTTATTCTGAAATCCTTCCGCACTCAAAATTTAAGAATAATATATTCTAAAAAATGGTATTCCACTTGGAAAGAAATTTAGGAGCACTTGCACTTTCTACATATTCTTAGAGAATAACATGAATTCAACGATTGAGAGGAAGGGAATGAAAGAGGATCTCAATCGAAGGGAGCGCCATCTAGCGGAGAGCGACAGCTGCTGGAGCGAAGAAAAGTTATTTCTCTTCGGCAGTAAAACGTTCATCAACAAAGTTTTCTTCACTCTTGCTCGGAACAGATACAATGTCAGGAGGAATGAAAATATCCGCAGAGAATGAATTGTTTCAGGTAGTTTTCAAGGGTTGAGGGAAAATAGTATCCTGATTTCGTTGATAAATGTTTCGAATCAAATGTTTTTTTTTTTTCGTTTTTAAAAGTTTTCAAATACTTTTTGGTGGAATATTTTATTCTTTTACTTTATATATTTCTTTATTTTTAAAACCGGGGTGACTCACCAACTGCACTGTAAAAATTTTCATTCTAAAATTATGGTAAAATAACTGGAAGCTGTCTGCCCATCCGATTAACCGTAAATTTTACGGTAAAGAACATTTTTTTCGACTATGGTTTTGAAACCATTTACAAAAAGTATGGTTATAAAGCCATGAATACAAAACTACACGGTTTTTTAACCATTTACAACTACCATTTTTCAAAAACCTAAGAAAAAAATAATTATTTACTAAACATACAAGCTAGGCTTTTCGTAAAGTAAGGGGCATTGTAGAGTGCCGGACACTGGAAATAGGGGGAAATAGTGTGGTGTCAATACTAGGACTCGAACTCCAGTTCTGCCGGTCATAAGATAGACAGATAGGCCCGCTCGGCTATTATATGTACGCAGTTGCAAATAACTAAGTAGCTTCGAGAGGTGGTTCTAGTGGGTGCGACAAAATTCTGGTGGTTTTACCGTATAAGGCGAAAGCAGTTAATAAACAGTTTTTCGCAAATTTGACAGTTTGATTACCATTTATTCGACTGTTTTGATTCAATATGGTAAAATAACCATTCAATAAATTGTTATTTAACCATTTTTTACAATAAACTTCTAATAGTGTGATCGCTGTAACTCGTTAACCCACGAAATTGCTTTAGCAGTTTTTTTGTTTTCTTTTTAATTAAGAACTCAACAAAAATACGAGCTCTGCCTTTAATAAAAAACTAAAGCATTTTTTTTAATCAAATTTAAGATAAATACAAGAAATATTATAAGAAAATAATGAAAGAATTTACAAGAATAATAAAAAGACAATAAAAATAATGGAAATATAATAAGATAAGAGCAATGAAAATACAAGAATCTGAGAATAATGAATATAAGAAAATTTAAGGATCAATAAGAACATAACAAGAATGTAAGATATTTAAGATAAGATGAATAATGAAAGTAATAATGCGAAGAAAATATAAGAGAGTAATTTTAAGAATTATTATTAGAAAATAATACATTTTTTGCTCAATTATTTTACTCAAGTAATTTCTATTTTAAGGTCCTTTCATTCTATTTTGAGTAAGCCAGACAATAAGTATCAATTTCCTTGAACGACACGTTCTATATTCTTTCACAAAGATTATTTCGCAAGGATTTAAATCCGTTCACCATAAATTGCTTACTTTGCTCGAAGACAGGCACGAAGCCATGTGGAACATAAACAAACTAATTATACATCGGAGTTGCCAGGTGCACAAAACAAAAATATATCACGGTTACAATAAAGTGAATAAACAAATAATAAATCTAGTTAGTTAAAAGACGCAGACGAGAAAAAATTCCATTTCAACAAATGTGATGTGCGATACTACACTGCATTTAATTGACTTTGAAGTTAATTAAACAGAGTTGAGTCGAGAAACGATCAGCTAGCGCTGACGTCGTAGATCACGTGTGTGGGTATCTTCCATCTTCTTCTCCATCATCTTCCAAAGATAAAAAGCGGATATTTTATATCAACAAACAAAATGTTACGTTTTAATCATATTTAGGCAAGTTCAATAATAATAATATTCATTGAAAAACGGGTCGTGCTGCTCCGGATTTTAAAACATAATGGGAAAGAAAACGAAGGTTCGAAGTGCAGAAGAAAACGGGCAATGATTGAAAGAATGCGTAGAGGAGCAAAAGAAAAAAAGAAAATTTTGTCTGCTGGTTTTCGATTTCGTCACATTTTCTTAAGTTAAAATTTGTTTTATTTCAATAGCTTTTTCAATAAAAATTGACTAAAAATTTTAATTTTTTGAAGATGAATTAGTTTTTAAAATTTTGTTAACCACTTCCCCTACCCATTATTTTGAGAAAAAAAATGCAAAAAATCAACAAATTTTTTAATTTATTAATAAATACAAAGAACTAAAACAAAACATAATACACGAGTTTCAAGTTGAAATTTTAATTTTTTTTTTGTGTAAGGAACATTTTATTTACTATCAGTTTATTATTCCAAATGATCACGGGCCAATGAAGAAAGTAAATATGAGTCATAGTTCTCAAAACAAGGGGCAACACAAAGTGTAACTTTCCAAAAACCAGTCAAGTGATACATTTTTTTTAAACTTTTATTGCTGTGTAAATTCAGCAACCATCGTATATACAATCACAAAAACGCGTGTACAGTCCCACAAACAGCAAAACCCCAAATAAAACTGCCTAATTTCCAATCACAGCAGATTATGAATTTTTGCTTCCGACAGAGTAAAAACGGGATAAAGCGAAAAATATACTGACAAATTCTGCTACGTACGAGTTTTCTCGGGGTGATAAATATTTACAATATGTACGTAAACCGAATTAACTCGAGATAATCAGGGAAGCTGTTAATTGATTTAAAATTCTTAAGATAATAGGCTAGAACACATTTCAAATGGGTTTAACTTTGTAGCGAGCGAAACGATGGCGTCGCAATTTTGGGGAGCGTCAGTCAAGAGTAGGGAGGCTTCTAGTATTTATATTATATTTTACTAAACATTTTGTTTAAAGCATTAAGGGCAAATGTATACATAAATACACATGTATGCATACTATCCATGTTTGTTCCTACGGTTTGAGTATAAAAATAAAAATCACTGAAAATGATCTTTGACCTTTGGATGACTAGAAATGGTCACTGACCTTTATGTTTTCTGAGAATACTTATACCTTAAAAAATCAAGAAAAAAAATTCAATTGCAATGACTGTGTTGTTTTAATTAGATAAAAGAAACTCCCAAAATGAAAAGAAATGTTTGAAAGAATGAAAACATTTTTGTTTTAATCTAAAACAACCATAGAAACGTCTCAGAATTCCAAACCAGACACATAATTATACAAGTGGCAGGAAAAATAAAACATACTCTTGTTGCGATGTTTTAATTGCGATGTCACAGAGTTTTATAAAAAGCAAAGAGAAATTTGACTCTTTAACGGAATTAAACTCTTTAATTTTAATTTCATCTAGTTACTTACTTTACAAATTAAAATGCGAATTCTTTTGTGTCATGAGTTTTGAAATGCTAAGTCCATTTTGATTCGAAAATAGGTGACTTGATTAAAAATATGGTTAGATTTGCATAAAATGTCATATTTAAAGTTAAAAAATAAAAATATTTCAAAAATTTTCCCCTTACTCCTTAATCTCATATTAATAATATCTTATCGAAGATTATGTTAATGACTCTTATTATTTATTTTCCTTAATTAGCATTCATACCAAATTGGTTAATCTTTCATGATGTTTTTTTAATCCCTTCTTTACAGTTTTTTTTCCCGATCATTCCGCACAAGTTCAGTCAAGGATAAACTACACACACATGATTTTGTTCATTCAAAATAAGCACAAAAAAAAACGGTGTTTGCACGTCTACTTTATCGGACGCAAATTAATGAAGAAGATATATATATATATATATATATATTTTTTTTTTTTTAAGAGATAGGGTCT
>NC_092209.1:93193196-93198676 GCF_043381705.1 Parasteatoda tepidariorum
GGGTGTCTTATCTGTTACACCAACAACAATGAAAGCCCATTCATCTTTTAGAAAATGACCATTCCTCTTGTCCAGAGGTTAGTTTTACTCCCATGCTGTTTTCTAGAGAAAAAAAGTATACCTGGAATACGAAAGATGAAAGAGACCGCGATCACTTACTTGCAGTCAGATGGACATTATAAGTAAATAAAAGGAGGTGATCTGTTTAGTGACATTAGTAATCGAACAACTTATTGTGCAGCATATTACGACGTCAAGTACTTTTCTTAGAAATTTGTCATGTGATGTTTCACCCCCTCCCATAAAACTCAAATTTTCTGTGAAGAAGTGTTTATTTATATCTAACTAAAACTTGTGGACGATGAGAACGTGGTGGATGATACTGACGAGGATGATAAAGTTCCTCCAAATCACACAACAGTATTGGAAGCTTTAGACACTATTTGTGACTATTTACAAGGTAATTTTGCTTCTGAAACTCCCCCTTATCCCATTTATATGAACTGGAGGAAACTGTTTTTGAAATAATTCGGGAAAAACAAATACAAACATGCATTAAGATTATTTTGTAAGAAAATAAATTTTCTTAAGGTATGTTAAATTTTTTCTTTGTATGATTATATTACTAAATACCAAAACAGTATAAATATTAACATTTAATCTTTAGAAACATATTTATTCATATTGTCACTGCAATTTACGTTGCGTTTTAGAATTTTTAAGTTTTTCACTTATGCGCCTCTTTTACTTATACGCCTTTTTCCCTTGGCCCCTTACACCGGTGCATAAGTGAGAGTTCACTGTATATATATATTATCCTCAATGGTAGACGGATCATAGGTTAGAGTCCCCTGGCCATCAGGCTAAACGTGGGAGGTTCTCGTGGTCTTCCTCTCCATGCAACGCAAATACGGGTTAGTTCCATCAAAACGTCCTACACGAAGGCACATTTCTCCCAATACTCGATCTAGGACTTCCCTTGTCTTCTGAATTGGGTTCAAAATGACAAGCCTACGGAGTTGAACATGAATAGTCGTAAGCTCATAAAATTGGCTATTCAACGACGGCTATTCCACGACTATTCAGCTATTCAACGACGGCTATAATATTATCTTAAATATTAATTTGCAACGCCTGTTTAATATATATTTTTGGTCTCCATTTGCAACAAAGAATTCTAAAGATATGAATGAGTTGTCCTCTTTATGAATAACTCTGTATTTAATGCATTTTGTTAAGTTTTTGAAAATTCAATTTTTTTTTCCTGCAGCTCACAAGGTATATGCTCAATGAGCCCTTTTTAAGAAAAAGTAACACCTGCAAATGGCATTGTATAAATAAGTCCTTTCGATAGGACACAAAATGTAATTTCACATTTAAAAGAAGGTTTTTTTAAAAAGTGAATTTGCATGAGAAAAGAGGCACCGAACTGTGATATACGATCTTAATTAAAAATGTAATATGAGTCTGCCGGGCATCTTTCCCGGACTGCAGTTTACTTCATCAAACACAGAAAATGATCTATCCGGCAACTTTATTGACAGAACATGATGAGAAACTTTCCAAAAGGGTAATAAACTTAGACTCTACATTACAAAACTGAAGGTTAAGGAAATGTGTATAGTTAATGTGCCGGTAAAAATAGAAGAAAAACTATAAATCTTCCTCTTTACTTATCTGTCTATAAATAATAAAGTTGCATTTTGTTTCTTTTAGAAAAAAAATCTTTAAAAAAAATTTCGCCTTAACCGAAAAATGCATTATTAAAAAAAAAATATTTAATTTTAAGTGGATGCAGATGAGCAACTCCCGATTGTTGACTCCAAAACCTCAGGATTTTGAATTAAACTCGGAAGACAAGGGTATTTCCGTTAGATACATCTTGACAAACGTTTAAATTTCACAAACAAAAACAAAAAAAGGAAACAACAACAAAAAACAGCACGATCTTTTACTAATTTTTCTACATCACTACAAATAACTAGGAATCTACTTAATTTGGAATCTCACTTAAACTGGGACTCACTACCAATAAGAATAATTTGAGTCCGCAATTTTGTGAATTCAGTACTGAGTATCACCCGGTATTGATTTAACTGACTCAGGCAGCGTTTGAGTATTTCCAATGTTAGGAATTTTTACAGTAAAACGCACTCGTGTTTGAGTTAAAAGAACAGTTAGCCCTCAAGGCATATTCGTCTACCATTGGAAATACACTTTTTATTTACTACCCATTGTCAAAATGTGTCTTGTTTTGGGTTTGATGGCGTGCGCAACTTATTCGGACGTCATCACACGTTTCAACTGTGTTCAAGAGTAATAGTACACAGCAGAGTTGGGCGTCGATTACAACTGTAATTGATTACAGATAATACTGCTATGTAAACAATTATTTGTAATCACGATTGCAAGTAATCGCGATTATAAGTAATTATATTTTTTGATTACATCAGAGTAGAACAAAAATGTAATCGATTACATATTTCAATCACAGTTATATATTACTTGTAATCATAATTACAAATTTTGACTACAACTGTAATCGTGATTACAATACTCAATTACAGTAATCAATTACTTGTATTCATGATTACATTCATAATTTTGATTACAACTGTAATCGTGATTACATAACAAATTACTGTAATCAATTACTTGCAAGCATGATTACCATCATCAGCATTGGCACGACAGCCCTTTGTGAGCCTGGGCCTTCCTCAGAAGCTTTTCCCATTCTGCCCTTCTCCCAGCAATTGTTTTCCAGTTCTTTACTTTTAGGATGGCAAAATCCTCATCCACACAGTCCTTCGATCTCTTTGTGGGCCTTCCTCTTGGCCTTTTATTGGAGGGGGTTGCATTAGAGACTCTCAATGCTGTTCGTTCTGGGCTCATTCTCACTACATGCCCGGCCCATCTCATTCTACTTAATTTAATAGATTCAATGATATCGTCGCCATCAAAGATTCTATATATTTCAAAATTATATCTTTTCCTCCAGTTGTCGTCATCGAGTATAGGGCCAAAGATGGTTCGTAGGACCTTACTTTCGAAGGTTGCTAATAACTTCTCTTCCCTTTTTGTTAAAGTCCATGTCTCTGAAGCATAAGTCAAAACTGACTTGATTAATACCTCATAAAGTGAGATCTTAGTCTTTCTTTTTATTAAGTGAGATTTCAATAATGATCTTAAACCATAGAAGCAGCGATTGGCTGCGATTATTCTTTTTTTGATTTCAGGATTGATGTCATTTTGATAGTTTATTTCTGATCCTAAATAAGTAAAATTTTCTACAGATTCAAATTTAAAAGAATCTATTTTAAACAATTAAGGGATGGTCTTCATTGTACCACAATACATATATTTTGTTTTCTCCACATTCACTCTTAAGTTCATTTTTCTAGCTGATTTTTCCAGTGCCAAAAAATTTTCACTCAGTGCTGTCCTAGATCTTGCGATGATATCTACATCATCGGCGTATGCCAAAATCTGCACTGATTTAATAAATATAGTACCTGTTGTATTTATGCCAGCATCTCTAATAACTTTTTCTAAGGCTATGCTGAACAGAAGACACGCTCCCTGTCTAACTCCACTATGAATTTCAAAAGAAGTAGATAGTTCCCCTTGAATTCCTACTTTTGAAATGGTTTCAGTGAGTGTGAGCATTACAAGTCTGATCAATTTTGATGGAATATTAAAATCATATAGGGTCCTTAATAGCTCAATCCTATTAATACTGTCATATGCCGCCTTAAAATCCACAAATAAATGATGGGTCTCTATTCCAAATTCTCTACATTTCTCCAAGGTTTGTCGTAGGGTGAAGATTTGGTCAACTGTGGACCTTCCTTTGCGGAAGTCACACTGATAGTCACCTATGACGCTGTCTACAATGGGAGACAGACGTTCAAATAGGATATTTGAGAAGATGATTGATGATTACAAGTAATAAAAATATACGATAACAAGACCATTTTATACTTATATATTATTATATTTCACAGTAGATAATATAATGTATCGTATAATGGTACATTTTGTACGTATTTACATACAGCGTATGTACGAATGAATGTAACTAAAATTTATGTACATCTGTATTTATCTAATGCATATGCAGATAAATGCCTATGTAGAGACATTTTAGTTACATTCGCGTACACTTGTATTGTATGGATAAAATATATGTACGTATGTTTATAGCTAATAATTACATATGTATGTGCAAACAATGTAGACATGTTTAAGTTTTTTAAAAAAATATTTCAAACAACAACACGATAAAATTCTAATAAACTGCATCAAACCTACCTAGCTATGTTTAAAATAGTACTACAAATTGTTTTTTAAGAAAATTTCTGGAGCTCCGTAGAGCGGTAGCCCTGAAAGATAGAAATTTTTTAAACTGTCATAACTATAATTGTGACAAAAAAAAAATTCCTATTTTGACACGAGCACCTTCTGCCTACCCACGCCCGTTATTTTACGACCTTCAGCATCGAACTCACTACCTCGAGCTCTCAAACTAGCCTTAACCGATTGCTCTACTGAAGCTTCAACAGTTTTTAACGTGTAGTCTATCTCTTCTGTTTTGAAATATATTTAAATCAACACCAATTTCAAGCTCAATTAAATTCACATTTAATTAAAGGCTTTTGAAAAGGAACATTGTTCAAACCTAAATCTTTAATACCTCTTTGACGATGATGTTTTCGTGTTTCATTCATATGAATGACGACTTCCTAATTAACGACATGAGTTTTTTAAACTACTACATACCTAAAATAAAAATATATAAAATGCAGACAGCTGTTTCGGATGCTCAAAGGGCAACAGAAAGAAATAAGAGAACAGGGTAAATATATATATATAAAGATGACGACACAAGAGGGTTTAGAGCTTGGCGTTTAGAGCAACGGCGAATAGGAGGGAAGGGTGAATGGATGACGACGAATAGGAAGCAAGGAACAAAAAAAGGGGGTATTAGTTAGGTTTAATCATAGATTTCCAAACAGGAGAAATATAAGGAACACTGGATAGGTCATTGACCAACAGTTTGAAATTTTTGAAAATATGATAAGACTCGTAAAAATCTAAATCAAATATTGAAGAACAATTTTGAATGACTTTAGAAGAGGAAAAATTAAAATTATGATTAGAGTCCCAACAATGTTGGGCAATAGATGAGCGTTTAAATTCTTGTTTTTTGACATAAGCTTCATGTTCCTTGACACGGCACTTTAAGGCACGCTTAGTTTGGCCAATATATGAAAGGCCGCATTGGCAATTAATTTGGTATATACCCCAGCTACTTTGACTGTCAATGGGCTGCTTGAGATTAGAAAATTTTATCTTATTAATGGGACTGAAAATAATATTAAAATCAAACTTCTTTAGGATATTAGCAACTTGCCGACTTATTTTAGGAAAATAGGGTAAAATGACTAAATTGTTAGAAAATTCTTTGGAAGGTTTATCGG
>NC_092209.1:93200495-93253586 GCF_043381705.1 Parasteatoda tepidariorum
ATATATATATATATATATATATTATGAAGCAAAGTTTAAATAATTTTTCCTACAACCATACAAAATCAAAGTTCGTCAATTAAAAAAAAAGATTCCAAATTAATCCATATACAAAATGCAGAACAATTTCATTCAATGTATTTTACTTTCCTACAATTTCAATGTTCAGATTTTCTTTTTAAAAAGAAAAGAAAAAAAAAATTCCGGTTGGGATTTTGTCGAGATCACAAGCTTATGAAGAGAATATGCCTTCTGAATTTAAACACTAAACAAGGGATGAAAAATTGTTCCAAGTAACGTTTACTACATTAAAGAACTGCTAGCTTGAGACATTTTTTAACACTCGAGATTCTTCCTTAAAATCTTCTTCGATTTTAGAATAAATTCAGAAGAAATAGTAAGTTCGAAAGGCTGAGTGGCTTTCTTTGAAGGAAAAAAAGTTCGAAGCTTCCATTTTTCTTCTGTCAGAGTATTGACAAATCACATGAGAGTTCATCATTTTAGACAAAAGCTGGCCATTCGAACTAGATTTATTATTCTAACTTTGTGTATAAACTATTCACTAGTCTTTATGTGAAATACATCATTTGTTTACTGTCAAGTACACTATAAATTATTTTTAAAAAGAACCTTATTTAACAAATTTTTGAAGAAAAATGTAGTTAATATTGTTTTTGGATTTATTTCTATTTTTTTAAAATGTAATCGCAATGTGAAAAAAGAAAAAGCACGTTATGTAAAAGTTTGCAAACATTACAAATTTTGCCATTTCTTTTTTAAGTGTTATTTGTGTTATTGATATAGATTTTCTATGATTAAGTATACTTGTAATTCGAAAGTTCGAAATCTTTTACCACTATATTGTTTACGATCTTTCACATCTACATTGCATGTTATTAACCTTTTTAATTTTTTTTTCGTTAATATATCTTTTTACTTTTTAATTTATAGATTCAAGAATGCTCACTATTAGATTAATTCCGAATTTTATATTCAAATATATTGTTTACATGTCATTTTGTTATCATGGTATTTAGTTAAAGTGTCTTCATTGTTTTTATATATATTTTTAAAAAAAAAAATACTACTGATTTACCTTGATGTAAAGTTCTTTATCCGTTTTCTGTCCACTAAAAGACAAATTTTGTCAGTAAAATACGTATTATTTAGCCATATCAAGAACTAATGTAGGTAATACGATACATTCATATTAAGCAAACAAACCTCGTTTCAAAATTAAGAATTATGAAAGCAATAGAATTCGATAAATCACCTATTACTTCTCACTGTTAGAATCTTGGCCACAACTTGATTTTCGATAATTCAAAGTGTTTTTTCTCACCCCTGTTACATCAACTCATCTTGATGTTCTGGAATTTGTTCCAGAAATTGTTCCAATGAATGTTTTTTTCCATATAAATATAGATTCTTTGTTTATAGAAATTTTTATTTACTTTTCTGTGTTACTTAGCTAGTCGAAGCGTTTTTAAGCAAGAGCATCTGTTACTCTAAATCTTTTACAACTACACTGCTTGCAAATTCATGATAGTGTTGTATATGTGACGTTGTGTTATTTCTTAACTATTCTAATTTGTGATTAAACTACTCTCTTATACCGTGCTGTAAAAATGTATCATCTATTTTCTGTCAAGTGAAAGACGATTTGTGCAAGTACTTAATTTTTTTTAATTAATGACCAGTTTAGACGACAGCTTATATTATTTTTTTAGAATATTTGAGATAAATTGTTTATTGTTTTTTTTTAATTTACCTGAATACAATATTAACTGCTTCCCTGATTATCCCGAGTTAACTCGGGTACGTACATATAGCAAATATTTATTATCCCGAGAAAACTCGGGTACGTATATATTACAAATATTTATGATCCCGAGAAAACTCGGGTACGTACATATTGCAAATATTTATGATCCCGAGAAAACTCGGGCTTAGCAGAATTTGTCAGTACATTTTGTTTTATCACATAACAAAAAGTAATAATAATCTGTTGTGATTGGAAGTTTGCCAAGTTTTATTTGGGAGTTTTGATGTTGGACTGCACGCGTGTTTTGTGCAATTGTATTACGATGGTTGCTGAATTTACAAAGCAATAAGAGTTTTTAAAAATGGCGTAATCCTTCACTGACGTTTGAAATGTATAATTTTGTGCTGTCCCTTGTTTAAAGCACTATCCTACAAAGACTTATATTTAGCTTATTTAATTGTCCGAGATAACTCGGCATAGTAAACTGCTTTGAAATTAAATGTCTCTTACAGATAAAAAAAAATTCAAATTTCAACTTAAAACTTATACATTATGTTTTGCTTTAGTTCCTTGTATTTATTAATAAAAAAAATATGTTGATTTTTGCATTTTTTTTTTCAAAATAATTGGCATGGGAAGTTGTTAAAGAATACTATTTTTAGGTACATGAAATCTTTTCTAATTTAATTCACAGATTGCATTTTTATGATGTTACTTAAACCTTAAAGGTTTAAAAATGTACTTGATCTGTTTATTAGAATAAAATCAGAAGAAACAGTAGGTTAAACGCTCTGCCAACAGAAGAAAATGTAAGATTATTTTTCCACTGTCAAATCGTAAGATAATTTATCTATTTTGACAAAAGCTGGCTATTCGAACTAGATTTATTATTCCAATTTGGAATATTAACTACTCACTTATCTTGAATTGAAATGCTTCATTTGTTTTCTGTCAAGTGGAAGATGAATTATGCAAGTAAAACACTTACTTAAATGAACAGTACAGACCACTTATTTATAGAACAATATAAGTGACATTTTCTGGAAAGAATAACGTTAGAACATATTCAATATAATTTCGTAAACAATATTTTTTTACTTATTTTATTTTACGTAGTTCAAAAAATGTTCGAGAAAAAAAATGGTGCAATTATTGTTAATCTTTTCTTTTGTTTTGTTTATTTACTGATCAATTTAAGTTCATCACGAAAAGTCATTTAAAGTTTAAAAATAGAAGAAAAAAAAAACGGAATTATGGGATTAGAGATTAATTAGGGATTGTGGGACTTTAACAAAACATAATTAGAAGGAGAGGCTAGCTAATCCATGGTATTTACTTTTCTTAGAAACTATTGTGTTGCTTTATTTTTTTTTTAAATAAAATAGTTTCTTTCGCTTTTTTATTTCTCTTTTTCAACACTAATGAATGCATTACAATTAATATATAATTTATTATAATAATTAATGCATAATAATTTCATTCTTTTAAATATCCCGAGGGAAAATTCTGCATCAAAATAATAAAAAAATATAAAAAATTCAAGGAAGCAAAATGTTTTGTTAACAACTATTCTGTAGAACACAAATAGTTATGTTTTAAACAATACGGAAAAATACTTTTAAGTTGCTTTTTGTAGTATATCTACCACTGCAAATACACAATTACAATTCACTAGTATATTGTGACTGTGACATTAAGCAACCACCTTCTCGCACAGTTGCTACTCAATCTCGATCACACACAACATCGGCCTGTATACACTCGACTGCTAATGGCAACATAGAAGCGACCCGACAGTTAACTTGATGCTGCCCTCCCTTTCAGCAATCAAAAGTACGGTGATCTCAATACAGCTCTCCCGGCTTTTCACAAAAACAGCAATGAATCAACAAGTGATATCCGTTCATTGAATTCTATCACAGATAAAATTCTGATGGGGGAGTATTGCACTGTATCTACCACTACAAAAATATAATTCCAATTCACTAGTAGATAAGACATGTTAATTTGATTCTATGTTGGGGTACCTTTTCGTAGATGAAGGTTGACATGGTAGATAAATATATCCGTACACTTTTATTAATTGTCGGCTTCTTTTAGTTTTTTGTTGGGGTTGAATTTTACCGAAAAAAATAAAACTCAAATAACTATATAGTGTCATTAGGTTCGTGTTTCTTTCATTCGGTAAAAATATAAACGCATCGTAAAATAAAAACACCGATGCTTT
The DNA here is from genome assembly GCF_043381705.1 of Parasteatoda tepidariorum. NCBI lineage: Eukaryota > Metazoa > Arthropoda > Arachnida > Araneae > Theridiidae > Parasteatoda > Parasteatoda tepidariorum. The sequence continues at coordinate 93,204,488 of NC_092209.1, forward strand.
AAAAATCCGAGTTATAATTTTTTTTTCGGAACTAACTAAAAGCAGATTGCTTTGAAATCTCGCATTCAAGATGGATTCTAACTTTTAGGCATATTTTCTTTAAACTTCCATTCTCAGAAATTGTTTGACTCGATTCGCTGCTGAAAAATAGCATTTTCAACCCACAATCTTACACTTATTTTTCTAGAGCCTCAAAACCTTTCTTTTTTATCTTCACTACGAAGTGGAAGACATGCTTTGAAAATGTAAAATGTTTGATTTCATGCTTCAACTTTCAATAAATCCGGAACTCTATGGATGTCATATTTTTAGATAAAGGCGTATCGACGTTTTCAGAATAGTCGACGTTTTCAAATTTTCTTGAATTTCGATACTTGGGTTATTTTCATCTCTATCATTTCGACCTTATTCGGTAAAATTTCTTTAAAATTAAAAACCTTTTTTTTTAAAAAAAAATTATAACCTTTAACGTTTTTATTTATTATTTGAATTCTTAAGTAGTCACTTTTCTTTCCAACAAACTCAGTGCTATCGTGAAGTATCCTCAGTGGTAGACGGATCATGGATTAGAGTCCCCTCGCCGTCAGACTAACCGTGGAATGTTCTCGTGGTCTTCCTGTCCATGTATCATAAGTGCGGGTTAGTTCCATCAAAAAGTCCTCCGCGAAGGCAAATATCTCCTAATACTTGATCCAGGAGTTCTCTTGTCTTCTGGATTGGGTTCAAAATGACAAGACTACGGAGTTGAAAATTTGTAGTCTTAAACCCAAAAAATTGGGTCGGCTGTTCAACGACGGTTGTAAAAAAAGAAGACTAATATTTAAATTTCTTTCCTTTTCCCTCTGATAACTCGGGATAGTAAACTGATGGTAAGTTAAGTATTTTTTATACATAAAAAAAATTTAAATTTCAACTTAAAACTTGTGTATTAGGTTTTGTTTTAGGTTTTTTTTTATTTATCAATAAAATAAAAAAAAATATCGAAACAAAAAAAAAATTAACAAAACAAATAAGGAAATTCAAATGCATTCAAAAAATTAGTGAGTGGTTCGAATTCAGAAAGCTTTAATTTGGCGATTGCTGATAGAGTCTGAGTGCGAACGATGCCATCAGTGATTTAGTTTAAGAGTTAAAAGTCAAGTTAGGAAAAAAACCGTTATTTTTCAAAAAAAAAAAAAAAAAACTGAGCATCTTAAACAAACAAGACTCTCTTTTCGTTTAAATTAAACTTATTTTTATATTATAAAATTAAATGCAATTTTTTAAAGGAAAGAAAAACATAATTTTTAAAATAGTTCTAATATTCATAATTATGTTTTATTTTTAACGATCGGCGAACATCTGACCCAATGTTAGGTTTACGACTACTAATGTTTAACTCCGAATCTTTGTCATTTTGGACCCAAGCCAGAAGACAATAAAACTTCTGGATCAAGTACTGTGAGAAATTTGCCGTCGTATGCGTTACATGGAGAGAAAAACCACGAAAATCTCCCACTGTTAGCCTGGTGGCAAGGGGACTCTAACTCTTGATCCGTTTACCATTGACGATATTTTACGCAGCACTGTGGTCGGTGAAAGCCGATTGCGGATTCGTATCAACCAGCCATCGGTGGGATTCGAACCCGCAATTTATTATGAAGGAGAATGCTCTATCCCCTGAGCCACCATGGCTCTTTTAAAAATTTCGCAAAAATTTTGTTTCTTCGACAGGACAAGTTTTAAATTTATAACAATTATTTTAGTCAATGAAATTTCGTGCTTTCGATACTGCGCCCGAACCGTGTAACGTCAGATAGAGGTCACTGTTTGCTGACCATCCCTTTGAAACTTGCAAAACGCAGGAAAAGGAAGAAGAAAAAAAAAGCACGATTGAAATCGGTTCTCCCGTCCTCGAGTTATTAATGTTCTCAAACAGACATACAGACTGACTTTCACTTTTATTATTGAAAAGATAACAAATACGGCTTAATTAACATCTTTTAAAATACAATTATTGTTGAGCACAGTAAACATTATAGGAGTTTTTTTTATTCATTTATATTTAATATACATATATAGTTCACTGTAATACACATTACAACTTTAAAATATACGATTTGTTAAAGAACTTTCCTTACACACGAATCTTTCCACAAAAAATTGAAAGATTCAGAAGGATTAAAATTTTGAACACTTTAATGACATTTCTGTTTTATAGGGTCTCTTATTGCTTTGATCTAGTTTTATCATTAAAAAAAAATTAAAAAAAGAAAAAAACGATGGAATAAAGTAAGTGACCGGTTGTTTAGATAATTTAAATTGCCACATTGTTTGTTGACTCGCCGAGTGGTGGGTTGTTATATAGCGGGGTTATATTGCAAATCGTAGTATTAAAAACTGCTTTAAAGTAGGTTTGCCACGAGCGCAGCGGCTAATCACTTATTCAGAATCGTATCCTAGTAGGTCCATAAACTAAAATTGCGTAACAGCTGGCTAACTACCCTGCGTTATTATTCTGCAGAATTCATTCCTCGACATTGTTACAAGAGAGAGTGTATTATAAAAGGTTCGACAGTTTCTCGAAGTTTAGAGGAGACTAGTTCCGAGTAACAGCATGCGTGTTGTTTGCAGGCCTACAAATAACGTGAATAACAAAGTTATTTCCTAATTCGCGTTTTGCAATGAAACTTTGACTGAAAATTACAAATTTATGCTATTAAGATTTTAACTAACGAAGACTTTACATGTTTATACTTTAGAAGTAAAAGCTTTGGACACATTTCTCAACAAAATTACATTAGACAAAGTGACAACAGAAAGTAAAGTTGCACATAGAAATAAGTAAAATTGCACACAAAAATGCATAAAAATTTCCTTATAGACGAAAATGCATACAATAAGCGTTTTCATAACAAACTGTTCAAATAAAGAAAAGGGGCAAAATAATGAATGAATATTATATATTTAAAACTGTTTAACCATTTTGCGCCGCTGGGGCACCGGTGTCCATTTTATGTATTTTTTTCTGACACTCAAATTACAAATAGAAATATATTTTGGTAGATTTTTAATTATTAAAAAAAACAGTCTAATAGTAGTAAGAAAAATCTGTCAGAATTTTTGAATTATGTTATTGATCTATAATCCGAAAAAAGTTGTTTGATTTTTTTTATACATATTCAAAAGATATATCAATAATTGATTTGGTAAATCAAAGAACTTTCAATGATGGATTAATTTTTCTCCGAGATCTCAAATAACACTGCAAATTCGAAAAATTGTTATTCGGAAGTCCGCCATGTTTGGAAATTTTATCTTTAACACTAAAAGAGACACCGGTGTCTGATGCTGCATTACTTAACCAAAAATTATAAACCGCTTACTTTACCATTTCTTTTTGTAAGAAAAATGCGAAAAATCAACAGACTTTTTTTTTCATTAATAAATACAAGGAACTAAAGCGAAGCCTAATGCACAAGTCTTAAGTTGAAATTTTTATTTTTTTATGTATAAAAAACATTTAATTTACCATCAGAGTTAATAATAACCGAATTATCAAGGGGAAAAAGAAAAAAAATATTAGTCTTTGTATGATAGCTTTTTAAAGCAACACAAAGTCATACTTTCCAAACACCAGTGACGTGATACGACATTATTTTACCTTTTTTTTTCTATGTAAATTTAGCAAGGTGAACCGGGTTCGAATCCCAGTCGATACGAACTCCTCACCCGGCTTGCACCGACCACAGTGCTGTCGTGAAATATCCTCAGTGGTAGATGGATCATGGGTTAGAGTCCCCTTACCGTTAGGCTAACCGTGGAAGGTTCTCGTGGTCTTCCTCTCCATGTAACGCAAATGGGGGTAGTTCCATCAAAAAGTCCTCCACGGTGGCAAATTTCGCCCAATACTTGATCCAGGAGTTCCCTTGTCTTCTGGATTGTTTTCGAAATGACAAGGCTACGGCGTTGAACATTAGTAGTCGTAAACCCAAAAATTGGATCGGCTGTTCAACGACGGTTATAAAATAAAATCTAATACATACCCGAATTAACTCGGGATAATCAGAGAAGCGTTTAAAATGCCGATTTTGTTATTTTTACTTATTCTGACCTAAATTAATATAAAATAATGAAAAAAAATTATAAAAAACATGTTTAAGGAAAACTCTGCGTCAAAGGGTCAAGGGGTTAGGCTACTGCAACTGAGGAAAACTTAGCAAATTTAATGAAAAAATTTTTTACCAAAACAATGGAATAAATCAAAATTTTGAAAAAAAGTTCTTACCGTCTTTTGTAAATAAGTTTTCTATTATGGTGTCCGTACGTTTGTGTCATGACAATGATAGATAACTTATTTTACTGAAGAAGTTTACACATGTTATGCGAAGTAGGAAATTAATTCTTTAAAAAAAAAAAAAGCGACCACAAGGTTTTATTGAATTACTGAAAACGAGAAAGTATTTTACATCCCCCCCCCCGAAGATGATTTATCACCGGAAGATAAACTTGTGATATACTGTCAGGAAAAAAATATATTCTAATTTGTCTCTCTCGAACATATAACAAAGTTTGCATGTGTTGTGGATAGGTTATGACAAATATTTGGCATTGGATTTCAGAGAGTAAACAGGCAGTTGGATTTAAAACAATTACCGTAAATCTGTTTTTTAAGAAATTCGGTGAATCCGCAAATACATTGTTTTCCGTAATAATCCCTTTTAATATATAACTTTAAATAAATGTATACTTGATAAAGGTCGTTAAATTTATATTTTACCTTTTCCAATTTTTTTTTGAAAAAAAAAAAAGCACGAAATCAACGTATTTTTTTATTATTTTATTAATAAATAAAGGGAATTAAAACAAAACATAATACACAAGTTTTAAGTTGAAATTTAAATTATTTCATGGGTAAAAAAAACATTTAATCTTTCCCCCTATGTAAATCTAGCAATTAGCGTATCGCACGAAACACGTGTGCAGTTCCACAATCCAGCATCAAAACTCCTTAACAAAAATTGGCAAACTTTCAATCACAACGGATTATCTTTTTTTTTTTGCTTCCAGCGGAGTAAAAATACAATAAAACAAAACGTACTGGCAAATTCTGCTACATCCGAGTTTTCTCGGGAAGATAAATATTTGTAATATATATCGATACCCGAGTTAACTCGGGATAAGAAGGGAGGCGGTTAAACAAAAGCAATCCCAACCGATCCCCGTAGGGAACATCCAAGGATTACTACTGAAGTCAATTACAAATTGCAGTTCGAATGTACAGATCTTAATGTACAGCTCACAAAAAAAAAAGACCACTCTGAATAACTTTTGATCTAGTGAACTGATCTTCATGTTTTAGGACTCTTTCTTAATGCTCCTTGTTGATGACCTTAAATATGCTGACTGATAAGTGCAGACGATGTTTTTAGTTACGAAATCAGTCGCAAAAACGTTCTTTCACAGAATAAACATACCAATTTTTCACCGGATTCAGATTTCTAACCGCCAAACTATAGAGGGTTAGTCGCAATGTGGAAAATAGTGTCCCAATAGTTTGGTCAGGTCTCGGGGTTTTGAATATCAGTTTAAACTCCAGATAATAAAATAAAAAAAACTTCAAAATTTCTTTCTTAAAAATACATGGATTTATTTAGTGCGGTGTCGCATGGGGAGTGCAAATGGGTTGCATAAAAATCCCAACATTCAAAAAACATAAATATTTGACAAACGGTTAAAAAAAATGATTAAAATAAAATTTTCGTGACACAGAAAAACTGACGAAAATTCAAAAAATTAATAAAGTTAAAAGTTCGTTATGGGAGACAATCTTTTTTTTCCATAAGAAACAATATAGAGAAAATTGTATTTAATAATATAGAGAACATTTTAAGTTATTTAACGTTACCTTCTAAGAACATATTCGTTATCGGGAAACTACATTGTTGGGAAAGTCTTTCGTGTTAGTCAACTCTCAAATATATTTTTCGATTTCCTAAAGTAAATTAATAGTTTTTAAGAAATGAAAGTGCATGGGAAAAAAGCTGTCATGTGAGAAAAAAGAAGTGAGAATAAAGTTTCCGTCAAAATTTCAGAATGTTTCGAAGTTTATCACCGACCGAAAACAAAATAATTCTTATCATACGTCCTACTTTATGCAAAAGTGTACTTTTTTTTACTATTTAAAAGATAAGAAAATAGTATGGATTTTTTTGAAAACCGTAAAATATTTTCAAACTTCTCGAGATTTATTTTCTTTTCTATATAATCAAGTTCCCTTTAATATTTAAGAAAATAAAAATAGCTTTAAAAAATAAACAACTATAAAGCATTTGTGGGGAGAATAAAAATTCGACCATGTCAACCTTCATCTATGAAAAGGTACTCCCAACATATGATCGAGTTAACATGTCTTATACGAGGGTTGCTATTTATATTTCTGGCCCTGGCGACAGTAAGTGTTGCTAGGCGACCGCAGATGATTTTAATCGAATGTTTGATATTTTTAAACATAAATTCAGCAGACAATTTACCATTATAGCTTCATTTGTGTTGTTGACAGTAAATTGAAAAGTTCTTCTCTTTCAAAAAATGGAATTGAATCGTGAACATTTTCGTGCCATTATTTTTCATAACTTTCGACGTGGATTGTCAAGACAAGAGTGCTTCGATGAACTTAATTCTTTATTCAGCGATAAAGCGACATCCTACAGCACTGTAAAAAATTGGTATAACGAATTTAATCGTGGTCGATGTTCGATCCAGGGTGAATCCAGTGTAGGTCGTCCAAAATCCGTTGTTGTGCCAGAAAAGATCGATGCTGTGCGTGAACTGATAAAGCAAGATCGTCATGTGACATACCGTGAGATAGAGGCGCCTTTGGACATTAGTATGACTAGCATCAATAAAATATGGCATGAACATTTGAGCGTAAAAAAATTTGTTTGCGTTGGATCCCGCATAATCTGACAAACGCTCAAAAAAAGGCTCGTGTCGATTGGTGCAAGGAAATGTTGGAAAAATACGTTCAAGGTACATCAAAGGCTGTGTATAACATCTACACAGGTGACGAATCATGGATCTATGCATATGAGCTGGAAACAAAACAATCAACTGTATGGGTCTTCCAAGACGAGGCAAAACCAACAAAAGTTGTTCGAGGAAGAAGCACATCGAAACAAATGATTGCCTGTTTCTTCGGCATTAACGTTCATGTGGCAACATTGGCGTTAGAGCAACGCAGGACGGTCAATTTTGAATGGTACACGACCATTTGTTCGCCAGAAGTCATCGGTGAAATTCGAAAAAAGCAGAAGAGCAGGCGAATCATTCTTCATCATGACAATGCGAGCTCTCACACATCGACTCAAACAAAGGCATTTCTGACGGAGCGAAAGATCGAACTGTTGGGTCATCCGCCGTACAGCCCCTGATTTGGCACTCAATGACTTCTTCTTATTCCCACCCATCAAAAATAAATTACGTGGACAACGATTTTCGACCCCCGAAGAAGCGGTTGATGCATTCAAAACGCATGTTTTGGAGTTACCTCAATCGGACTGGAAAAAGTGCTTTGAAAATTGGTTCAAACGCATGCAAAAGTGTATTGATCATCATGGAGAATATTTTGAAAAACAATAAAACCAATTTCGATCCTACATGTTTGTTTTTTCATTATTAGGCCAGAAATATAAATAGCAACCCTCGTATACTAGTGAATTCGAATTATATTTTTGTAGTGGTAGATACACTACACATTCTTAAAATATTTAAGATTTTATTTCTTTTGAATTATCAAGATGCTTTTAATAATCAAGAAAGTAAAAAATCAAAATTATAATGTAACAGGAAAATAATCTATCAAAAGAATAAGAATAAAATATTTAGGTTTTTTATTTATTAATTTTTTTTCTGAATAATCAAGATATTCTAGTACCAAGATATTCTTCTATGATATTTTAGAGATTTCAGGTAACTACTGAATAAAATAAAATAAACAACTGTAAAGCATTCTTAAAATATTTCCGAATTTATTTCTTCTGAATTATCAAGATACTTTTCATAATCAAGAATGTAAAAAGTCATAATTATAATTTAACGAGAAAATAATCTATCAAAAGAATAAGAATAAAATATTTAGGTTTTTTAGTTATAAATTTTTTTCTGAATAATCAAGATATTCTAGTACCAAGATATTTTTCTATGATATTTTAGAGATTTCAGGTATCTACTGAATAAAATAAACAACTGTAAAGCATTCTTAAAATATTTAAGAATTCATTTCTTCTGAATTATCAAGATACTTCTAAAATTATAATGTAACAGGAAAATAATCTATCAAAAGAATAAGAATAAAATATTTAGGTTTTTATTTATAAATTTTTTTCTGAATAATCAAGATATTCTAGTACCAAGATATTCTTCTATGATATTTTAGAGATTTCAGGTATCTACTGAATAAAATAAACAACTGTAAAGCATTCTTAAAATATTTCAGAATTTATTTTTTCTGAATTATCAAGATACTTTTAATAATCAAGAATGTAAAAAGTCATAATTATAATTTAACGAGAAGATAATCTATCAAAAGTATAAGAATAAAATATTTAGGTTTTTTTCTTTCTTTATTTTACTCCGAATATTCTTCTCTGTTATTTTAGAGATTCCGAAAGGAATAATCTATTGAATAAAATAAAATGAATTTCAAAAAAAAGTTAAATAAATTAAAAAATATTTCTATTACGAAAACAATGAGTGAATGATTAGGTTCAATCCCGCTTTTTCACGATTAGGTTTAAAAATATGTAAAATCCAACGGAAAATCTCTACCAGGAAAAATTGAAAAATAATCGATTTTCGTAGAACAAAATCACTAAGCAGAAAAAAAAAATAGATAACAGAAACATTTCTTTTTTCTTCAAAAACGAGTTTCAAACCACAAATTGAACACGATTTGATCTTTCTTTTTCCTGCACGAAGTTTAAAGTAAATTTGAAGTTGTTAGAGTGATGCAATTTAAAAGGTATTTGAATGATGGAATAAATCAAAATCTTTGAAATTCTTTTTTTATCGTTCAATACCCGGAGAATTTCATTCTTTTGAAAAGAATTTAAATGCTTTGTTGGATTCAAACATTTAACTGCCTTTAAACATTTTCAGTTTTTTCAATCTTTATAAAAATAGTTTCTTTTCTTTCAAGTTCAAAGTTTATATTTAAAGGCTATCGATTTCGATCCAACCTTTGAATGCTTGGGTAATTGTTTTCTAATGACTGTATCTCCATCAAGCGTGAAAGCAGTTGTAAATTAATTCAAGATTATAATCCAAAACTCGAGCAAAATTTTTTACGCTGGTACCTGTCTCAAATCTCGAATTTATTGTAGAAGAGATTAATTAAAAACCAAGGTAGCATGTATTTTAAGCGTGTGATTTTTCCTTCAATTCCTACTATTAGTTCCCACTCTTCTTATATATCTTGTTCAAATTGTAGAAGATGGCACTTAATGATAATACAGTTTTTTCAAATGTAATTAAATTAGTTTACCTTAATATGGGAGAGGAGAAAAAAATTTTATTATTTAATGAAAAGTAACAAAAATAAAAGTTTTCCTTGTTGATTTAAAAAAAAATTATATTACTTGTCTTGAGTAGTTTTACATAGTTTAAATAAAAGCAGGCACTTTTTAACTATTAAATTCTGAAATATTTTCCCAATAGTCATAAATTTCTTTGAAGCAAGCCAACTTAATACCATTAGTTTTGACACGTTACGGATTTCGAAATGCTTGCGGAATTCTTGTGATAGATTGATAAAGTCAGCATCTGTTAGTCTCTAGTTCTTTTCCTCTAAGTCTCGAGCTTCTATTACTTGTCGCGTCTTTAAGGGTTGTATGCAAAATGATATTTTGTTTACCGAAATATTAAAATCGCGGCATTTAAAGAAATTCTATCCAACTTTCCAAAGCAATTTTAGTTTCAGCATGAAATGCTTATATTTTCAAGATTAAAAAAGTGGTAGAGCTTTAGGCTTAGCAATGTTGAGTCACTAAAGTAAATCGTGTTGTATGAGACGCTCTTCTTTAACCCTTTTGAAGGCCGTGGTAAGTATACTTACCACCATGTTTTACCACTTTTAATTTAGGTTTCCATTTTTCAATAACTTCAGCTTTCTTGAAGTGAGTTTGAATAAAATTGGTAACCATTTGTCACTTTTAAAAAACGTATAAAAGTTATAAAATACGTAATTCCTTTCGAAGTTTGTAGCATTTATGGAATTTATTTTATAAATAAAGAAAAAGAAAAGTCAGTAAGTTCCTAATAGGTCATGTTAAATATATTTACCAGCAAAAAAAAATCGCATTTTTATAATCTAAATGAGTTTTTTTCTTTATATCAATTACTGTTCTTAAAACAATTTCATTTCCAAAAAATATTTTAATTTACCTTTACTAGAAATAAAGGGCCCATTAAAGGGTTAAAAGTGGAATAAATCATTTTTAAAAAAGTGGAAAAATTAACGATTTGGATAAAGTTAGTTGCATTTTGATATTACAGCAACTTAAAGTTAAAAAACATTACCCAAATTGCTTGACGTTTGTCAATATTTAAATTGATTCAAACACTAACGCTTAAAAGCCTCGACCAATAAATGACACTTTTTTAGTTTTGTTGCACTCAGTAGTTTTGTCATTTACTTGGCAAAATATTGCCAAATTAATGACAAAAAAATTCCTGGCCGTTGAGGTAAAGGCAGTTGTTGTTATTGTAGTTCATTTACGTCACACTAGAACTGTATAATGGGCTATTGGCGACGGTCTGGGAAACATCCCTGAGGATGATCCAAAGACATGCCATCCCAATTTTGATCCAACATGCCATCACATGGCACCCCCGNGTTGTTGTTATTGTAGTTCATTTACGTCACACTAGAGCTGCATAATGGGCTATTGGCGACGGTCTGGGAAACATCCCTGAGGATGATCCAAAGACATGCCATCCCAATTTTGATCCTTCATGCCACCCCCGCTGCGGTGGAACGACGACTTGCACGCGATGTCGAGCCCTTTACGGTAGAACAGTTTAACAAGGACCAAAACCGCACACCCTCGGTCCCTACGCAGACTGATCCATGTGGTCACCCACCCACACACTGACAGCCACCAGTGATGCTTGACTTCGGCGATTTGCTGGGAACCGTGTCTTAACAATCAGTCAACTGCAGAACGATCTGTGGATGAATGAATGAATGTGTGAATGGGTCCGCCTTCTGAAAGGGTGTGACGTATGGGTGTGCCAGAATTCGAATTTTTGGCCATAGATGGCGCCACTAGAAAACAAGAACAATCACACCCCTCTGCCTCAACTGGCATATGAAAGCAAGCATATACGAGTTCGACATTAATTCAAAAATCGTTATGCTCTTTTGAAAAGCCATTCTCAATGCATACTGAAATGATTATATTTATTTTAATGCACTTATCTTTGTGTCGACCAGAGTTCAAGGTAGAACACTAAAAGTTTGGCGTATTTCTGAATAACATCAGTTTTATTAATAAAGATTTATCCGCTTAATTATGATTTATTTTGAATATAAGGGAGAAACTGAGATTCGCTTTATGTAATGTATAGACCTAATAATTTTAACAAACGTAGATCGTAACTGACAAAAACGACCATTTAGAATCTTCTTCTCTAATTATAATAGTAAAAATACGTAACTATTACCTCATATTTTTAAATGGAAAAGTTTTTGAGGCCATTAAGGACATAGTTTCTGAAAAATATAATGATAGTTTGTTAGAAGCATCTTAACTATTTTGAAATATTTAAGTTACCTAGTAATTTTTAAAATGTTGTTTTTGTCTCTTGGGAGTATAATTTAGATGTAAAGTGAGCCAACAAAATGAGACATAACTGAAATTAACTTTTGAATTAATAATCGGAATTTGAAGTATTAATAACGAGGAAGATAACTTTTACGTCATACGAAAATCACGTTTATTTTATAAAATTTAGTTTAGTTTATGCAAATTATTTAACAATAATTTTTATACAAATTAGTTTTTTTAAAAAATAATGTAGATAAACGATTTTGACATTTTCGCAAAAAAAAAAATTAAAAATTATTAAACGATTTGTTATTCTAATGAGAAATTGTTTGAAATGTTGAAAGCATCTTAACCATTTTGAAATATTTAAGTTACCCGTAAAACAAACATCTTTAAAATGTTTTTTTTAAAGATAATTTCGATGTAAAGTGAGACAACAAACGAAGACATAACTGGAATTAACTCGTTCTAACTAATTAGTTCTCTAGAACTAATTCTGTTTATAAATTATTAGTATAAATATTTTAATTGTAGAAATTAAAGAATTATGTAGGAACAAATTGCTTTTTCTAATTTTATAATTTTCTCTTCTAAATTTGGCCTTATAAAACATAACCTACTTTTAATATTTCCCACAAAAGGTACAAATTATGTGTAGTAATCTTACATAGCCAACAATGCCCTTCGTCTTCTGAATAAATGAAACTTGAAGAAGTATGCAATGTAAAAAAAAAGTATTTTTTGATAATGCATAACTGAATACATCATATAACTTAATAATTCAAATAACTTAATAATTACTTTCAAAAAGAGAAAATAAATTTGAAAACTTAAGTCGCTTCTAAATTTTGCAAATGGTAATAAAATTTGACATGTTTCGAGCGATAAAAAATAAGCTACCTTACTCAAGTTTCACCAAACATGTTTGAGTAAACAAAAGTGATTTGAAACGCAGAGCGTAAAGCTGACCTTAAAAAATGGATCATAAAGGTACAAAACAAAAAAAAAAACCTTTTGTCAGGAGGGGGAAAAAGTAAAAAAACGAAACATGAAAAAACATAGTGTTGCCGATCGAGGTAAATCATGGTAAAATACCTTTCTTCTGGCTATAGAGGGGTGGTAAAAAATAAAAACTTGCGTCGTTAATAAGGAAATAGGAATAAAATAAATCAAACAAGATTCCAATATGAGCTGATAATAACAAGGGTGGAACAAAATTTATCATTATCAAAATCAGATTTATGACAAAAAAATGTATACAAATTTTGCATGATGATTAATATTAATGAATTTGAGCATTCTCGATAACGGTCATATCTATCGTGTTTCTTTACTCTACTTTAATCGATATGTGGACACACCGAAAATGTGAATAGTCCAGCGATTATCCAATCGCTTTTTATTTTCACTCCCGCTGCTTTTCCTGCTTTGTTTTACACCTTTATTGTTTTCCATTTTTCTTTGGACATTTCTGTTTCAAATCACTTTAGTTTTCTCCACTTCATCTAGCGAATCTTGAGAATGGGTGCCTACTTTTGGGGTACTCAAAACATGTCGACTTGAATGACCATCTTCAAAATTTTGAAGCAAATGAAGTTTTTAAATGATCAAGTATTTCTTTCCAATTCAGTTTCTTGAGATTATTAATTTAATCTTACAAGATTTTATTTTATTTTATATCCGTTGTTGAACAGCCGACCCAATTTTGGGCTTACGACTACTAATGTTTAACTCTGTAGCCCTGTCATTTTGAACCCAATCCTGAAGACAAGGATATTCCTGCATCAAGTGTAGGTTGAGATTTGCCTTCGTGGAGCACTTTTTTTTTTTTGATGGAACTTACCCGCATTTGTGCTACATAGAGAGGAAGATCTCGAGATCATCCCACGAGTAGCCTGGTGGCAAGGGATTTTTAACCCATGATCCGTCTACCACTGAGCATACTCCACGTCAGCACTGTGGTCGGTGCAAGCCGGATGCGGAATTTGTATCGACCAGCCATCGCTATGATCGAAGCCGGATCCCCTCATTGGAAGGCGAACGCTCTATCCCCTGAGCCATCGCGGCTCCATCTTACTTGATTGTTGATATTCCTTCATATATCTTTCTTCAATTAAAATTTATTAGATCTCAGTTTCAGACATGATTGTTCACAATTGTGTCTAGCGCGATCATTAATATTTTTTCTAGTATCTCTATTATTTAAATTCAATAGATTTCAATTTACGGTTTTAATCGAAGCGCTTTTATGTTTTTTCTTCTTCTTCTTCTAAACATTCTTAACTTAATCTTAAGGTCAAAGAACACTTTATTATCTTCTTTATTTGCTTCCTGGCAGTTTAATCTTCTATACCAACAAATATTTTAGATTACTTTTTGTCTTTGTGTACATAATCATCAGTTAAGATACAAAAAAGAAATATCTGATTCTCCGCTTCGCTTTTCCCTTTGTTCTGTTCCAGTCTTGTTTAGTAAAGAAACTGTGTTTGTTCTTTTGTGTTCCACGCAAACCAACCCCTTCTTTCATAGAGAAATTATGTAAGAAAGAAGAACTTGATGAACAAGTAAAGATAGCATCAAACAATGAAAATGAAATCCTATCGCGTATATATATTCTCGAGTTCTGATTTATCTTTCTAAGCGAACACAGCCATAATGTCAATTTATGTTTTATTAAAACAAAACATTTTAATTATTTCATTTAATTTTAATTATGATCATGTATAAAGTATAGTACTTTTTCTTCGAAAACTTGCCATTTATACTAAATCTACAGAATAGTGCGCTATCCATAAGGTTTTACGTAAAGACCACTCTTAATATGCATTTTAAAAATCCTGATCTGGTAAAAAGCCTTCGAATTTGGGGTGGCTAATTAATGTTTAACAGCGAAAAACACAAATTGAAATTTGACATCACAGAAAAAAAATTGTAAATGCAATAAACAACATGTTGATAGAATCTGTGGGGTTAGTGGATATCGACAATGTCTACCTTCATCTATGAAAATGTACCCCATCATATATTCGAGTTAACACGTCTTATATACTAGTGAATTGAAATCATATTTTTGTAGTGGTAGATACACTACAGTACTCCACCACCAGAATTGTTACTGCGATAAAATTCGATAAACGGCTACTAGTTGATTCATTGCTGCTTTGTGGGAAGCCGGGAGAGCTATATTAAGATCGCCGTACTTTTTGAGTGCTGATCGTGAGAGCTGTATTAAGTTCACGGTCATGATAGCTCCTGTGTTGCCTTCAGCAGTCGAGTGTATACGTTGTGTGTGATCAAAACTGAGAAGCAACAACGTGAGGAGGCCAATGCCTCAATCACAATTATCAAGACCGTTTAATGTGGACCATTCATCGAGGTAGGCGTGCTCAGATCAAAGTGGGCGTTACTTGCATATCACGTCTTTGTCACCCATGTGGGAATATATATATCGACAATGTCAACCTTCATATATGAAAATATATGAAGGTTGCACATGCAATATATGAAGGTTGCCCCCCCCCCAAAGAATCAAGTTAGCACATCTTATATACTAGTGAATTGAAATCATATTTTTGTAGTGGTAGATACACTACAGTACCATGAAACAATAAAGAGGAGATGAAAAATAAGTGTTAGATAGTGAAAGATAAGAGTCACTTCTTGGTGGGATCAAA
Organism: Parasteatoda tepidariorum; assembly: GCF_043381705.1. Classification (NCBI taxonomy): domain Eukaryota; kingdom Metazoa; phylum Arthropoda; class Arachnida; order Araneae; family Theridiidae; genus Parasteatoda; species Parasteatoda tepidariorum. Next base: position 93,219,969 of record NC_092209.1, read on the forward strand.
TCACAGGGTTTTATCCACCATTTAAGGTAAGTCCAGCTATCCTCGAGACAGAAAATTTTTTTGTTTACTGAGATTTTAGCTGATAATAATTACTATCATATGTATTATAGTGGTGAATATATTTTATGAGTGTAATACATTATTAAGTGATACTAAATGTGACGAAAATAAAGAAAAATGTTCTAAAGTTTGCATTAAGTTCTTTAAAAGAGACTATTATGCCATCTATGTAAACTCGAGATCCAAGTAAAGATAAACAAAAATCTCTAAAAGTTTGCCTTTTTTATTTGAAAGGAACCTTAAACTAAATATTTTCTTCGATCGCGTTTTTTTTTCCTGCTGAGTGTTTGGTCGTGACCGATGCCTGACAGAAATAGAGTAGTTTTTATTTTTCATAGAAAAAAATGTTTATGTACTTTTTCAGAATAAATCGAAACAAATATTGAAACATTTAACTTGGGCAGAAAAACATTTTCGGAAGTACGTCTTCTATTTGAATAGCCTTTCTAAACATATCACTCTGCGAACAACTCTTCTAAACATCCATGTAGAGAAATACATTAATTCCCCAAGCGTCAAATAATGTTAAGTTACGCCTCTACATTTTTGAAAAATGAACAAAGTTATAGTATCTACAGATTCCAGCAGATAAAACGAGATAAAGTGGGATTTTTTTAAAATTCGGTTTTCCAAAAATCGTCATTCACGATATTTTCAATTGAACCTAAATGAACATAGGATCTGTAAAACCTGCTTACTTTAAAAATTCATTTAGAGAACCTTGCTTTTAAAAATGAAACTAAAAAGAAAAATAATAAATCTTAGGGAAAAGACTCAAATCTACATTACTAGGAATTGCTGGTAAAAAAGAAATATCTTAACGAATAATTCATTTAATTGTTATTTTACCGTATACAATCAAAATTAATAGATAATCATAAAATGACGCTATTCAAACTGTTAACTCTGAAAAAATTTATTAATTGTGTTTTAACCTTTTAGTATTTAACAAAAAATTTTTTTATCCTTGCTAACGAGATCCTACTTATGAAATCATTTAGTTCCTTGCATCAGTCTTGACAAAGGGCTGAAGCCGATAGGGCTAATCGATCTCCCGCCAGACAGGATGGAAGTTCGAATCCCGTTATTCAATGCGTCAGCATAATCGCAACAAAAATTTCACGAGTACTATATTTCCTATTTAATTTATTTGATGAACAGAATAGATAAAGTTTTAAAAAAATTATCAAAAACTTTTTCTTCGAAAATAAATTTTTTTAAACAAAAACTATATTTTCTATCGCTCACGATAGATGGCACAACTAAATCCTGACATTTTTGTATATTAACTGCGAAAATTTTTGAAGTTGGTGCTACCACAAAATTACTGCAGTTTCAAACTGGGCAGTAATTTTGCAGTGTTTCCACTTCAAAAGTTATGTAGCGGAATGGGCCGAATCACCTCAGTAGATTTTATGTTTATTTTTAGCTGGGTTATTTTCAATAATTTGCTTGATTCCCGTCCGGGTTTTAAATCTAAATTTTACCTGGCACTGGGAGGGTAACAAATAAATTTTCTGCTAGCAACCGGAACCTGCCGAATAAAATTTTCCATTTTTACCAAATCCCAAGACAGGGTAAAATTTTTAACCCCCTCCATTTCTAGTAAGAATTCTTTACCGTTGTACTAACTATCATGTTTTCCACTCAATTTAACACAAATTCGGCTAATTTTATTAAAAGAAGCAAGTTTTCCCCAAAAGTTTTATTTTACAGTTCCTTTGTCTTCTGAGTTAGGTTCAAAATTAAAAGGTTACGGTACAGAACATTGATAGTCAAAATTTGAAACAAGTCGACTGGTCAATGCTTTTAGGTAATTAATCTTATCAATGACAGTTTTATTATATATATATATATATATTTAGATAATTAAAAAAAATTTTTTTTAAATACTTTTGAAAAATATTTTTAATAATTTTCTTCTCTTGTCATTATTTTTTTATTATTTTCCATATTTTCTCAATATTTTAACTTCAATATCAACAGAAGAAAAATGTCGCAAACCCCTTCATATTTATATTTCCCCATTGTATCGAATATAGGAGTATTCCAAAATGCCTTTAGTTCAGTAAATAGTCGAATTTATATCGACATGTTAAAAAGTTAAAAAAAATTTTTTTAAGGAAAAAGTTTTCAGATTTTTTCAAAGAAAGAAAAATGTTGCTAAAAGGATTTAACCATTGCGCAACAGTTCTTACGTAGCATCCCACCCCCCATTTACTCGAAGGTTTCAAATATCGTCATTTTACTGTTTCCTTGAAAGTTCCGAACAATCAACTCCAGTTTCAAGTTCTTAACAACAACTTGTTCTTCTTTCTTTTTCTTACAAAATAAACTTGTTTTTAACTAATTTTGACGTATTCCTCTGCAACTTTATATTTGTTTCTTCAAGCGAATTTTTCTAAGAAAATAAATAAAGGTTTTCCTGCCTTTAAAATCTCAAATCGGAATTAAGTTAAATCGTATCGCAAATCGAATGTTACTTTATTTTTATGCTAATGGTTCTAAAATCTAGGATACACAACTCATGACAGTATCCCCCAGCACCTTTTTTTCTTTCTTTATGTATTTGTTTTTCTTTATTTATATGTTTTTCTTTAACTTCCAAAGAATTTAACAATGCTTAACTATACTGAAGACTTCTATTGACTTGTGAAGAAGAAAAAATTGATAAACCACATCACATTAAACTCTATAGCAATTTTCATCCAATTTGAAATACAGAATTTCCAATGAATTTTTTTTTTTGAATAGAAACTCAAATAGCTTTCAGAAATGTTGTATGTCATAAGATTTTTAAAAAAAGAAATTTTTTCTTACTTTTTGTGGGGATAGTTACATTGACAATGTGAACCTTCATCTATGAAAAGGAGATACATAGAATCGAGTTAACATTTCTTATATACTAGTGAATTGGAATTAGAATTTTGTTGTGGTAGACACACTACACTTTTAGTACAATGTTTATATGACGATGAAATGAATAAAATATATCTTTTATAACCAAATTAAATTGGTATTTAGTTTAGTACTCTTTTATTAGCATTATTTAGCATATTTACTTGTTATACTTATGAAAAAACATCCGAGAAGTCACGTGATGAGTTTTTTTTTTCTTTTTTACTCTGCTAAATTTATTTAAACACAGATTTGTGTTCCCTGAATAAAGTTTGAGAAATTTACGATTTAAAAAGGAAATCGGATTTATTTGATTTAAATTGGATTTTTTTTCATTTCACTCAGATTTTTTTAGTTTTTTTTATAAATTACCAGCCATTAACAGTATTTAATGTTATTTAAAAACGATAATTTAGCAAAAAAAACTAAACCAACTGAAACTGAACAAACTTTCTAATTAAAATGAGTCAAAACTTCTAATTTAATCATTACAAACTTAGCAATGAATAAATAAAATCCCTCTTGCTTTTTTTTCAGCTAACCTTCCTAATTTTTTTAAGATAGTGAGGTAATTTGATATTAGATGTCCAATGAAGAGCAAATTAAATTAAATCAAAATACATTGAAGTTAAATAATTATTAAATTACTTCACATTTAATTATAAATTTTTTTATAAAATCAATAATTATTATTTTTTTTTAAAAACGAGTCACACTCCAAAGAACATATTTGTAAAAAGACTTTCGAATCAATGATATATTTAAAAAAAATGTATTGCTTTAAATCAATGATTTTTTTAAAAAAAAATCGCAGTTGAATTAAATAAAGTATTTTTTAAAAAAAAAAACAATCAAGTGATTTAAATCACGCAACCCTGTCCCTAACTGCTAAAATCCTTTCTTAAAGGTGTTATTTGAGTTGTAATCAGACTTGAGTAGATACTTTATAGGTATATGGGTAGCGCCTCGTCATATAAAGAAAGCCATGTAGTCAATGTTCCTTTTTTTGCTTTTTCTGTTATAATGCAAAACAGTTACGAATAATTTTCTGACCTAACTAAGTCACTATAGTAAAAAAATGTTCTAATTATTGGATAGCAGCCAAATATCTTGAAACTATTTCTCTTATTGCTAAAGGAAGTCATTTTGACTGTTTTTTAATTTCAATTAGAAAAACAATGATGTATATAATGACACAATTTCTTAGAATTTTGTGATTTTTCTTTGAACAACATATAATTTTTTTACTGTTAATATTTACTTATAACTTGTTTTGTTACTATAAATAATAAGAAAAATATAAAAACTTAATTTTAAACAAATTTATGTGCACATTAGTTATTCTTCCACAATCCAGTCGTATTGACTGCTTTTGGGCAATATAGGTATATACTAAGTTTCAGTCTTTCTAGTGTTAAGAAAAGAATGAACGTCATAATTTTCTTAACTATTCACGTAAGTGCATTAGACTTGAATGTGACTTCAGAAAGATTTTTTTCATAACTAATCACCAATCATTTTTTTTTTCATTCATAAGTCTGCAGACTTTTGTTCTTGAATTGAATCTGAAAACTCGTTAAACTGAAGAAAACATAGATTTAAGAATAAAAAGAATTACAACATTAAGATGCATTAAGATGGATGGTACTTTCAGATTTGCAGAGAAAATTGAACCATATACTTCTAATCTTCGTATCAGTTAGCATAAGAGCATATCACCTTCCAAAAGAAGCAAAAATTTTTAGTAGATATCAAGAACAAAGGAGGAAAGATACAACTAAGAATTTTAATCGCTATTCCCCCATTTCAGAGATTAAGTTGTCGTTATAGTTTATTTACGTCGCACTAGAGCTGAGCAATGGGCTATTAGCGACGGTCTGGGAAACATCCCTGAGGATGATCCGAAAACATGCCATCACTATTTTGATACTCTGCAGAGGGGATGGCTCCCCCACTTCGGTAGCCCGACGACCTGCACGCGAAGTCGAGCACTTTACGGTAGAACAGTTTATCGAGGACCCATACCGAACACCCTCGGTCCCTACGCAGATGTATCCAAGTCGTCACCCACCCACAAACTGATCGCAGACAGTGATGCTTGACTTCGGTGATCTTTTGGGAATCGTGTCTTAACGATCAGTCCGGGACGCGAGTAGAAGACGCAGATGACGCTACACCTGCCCAGTGATCATGGTTTTGGTCCTCTCGTCTATAGTGTGGTGATAAAAAATGAGCACAAGTATTGTATTTCGATTACGCTTTTGGATGAATTCCAAACAGCCTCTAATAGTACGACGTTAACGACCAAACCAAAAGATCGCGATTTTAATCAATGCAATAAAATAGGCTTTGATTTTGTATTCGTTTATTGGTACACATACTTGCAGAACTTCTGTGCTCAATCGCATAATTGTCACGTAGAGAGACAGATATTACAAAGAGATACATCAAGGATTCCGGAGAGATTCGAACCCGATACCTTCACTCTACAAAGTGTTTGGAGGGGGAAACCACTCGGGCAGGATTTCACCGTAGATGTTGATGAAGATAGGTAGGTAAGTACTTTATTCATGTCGAACTAGACTTGCACACGATGGTCTGGGAAACATCCCTGAGGATGACCCAAAGACATGCTATCGCATCTGTAAACCGATTCCTCGAATTTAAACATAGATCTGAAGGGGAAAGAAATTTTCTACCGATCCCTGTACCCATGGTACTGCTCAGCTACAGAAGACAAGACTTTCGACTCCACAAAGTTTACGAAACCGTATGTTACATGTACTCAATGGGTCTCAGCGGAGTCGAAATTCGAACCACTGCCCCTCCATACCGGTGTCCGATTCTCTCACTACACATCATTGAGGAAGACAGAAAGAAGCTGATAAATGCTCATAACATATAGAAGCTGAGAGGTTTCCCTGGTTTCATGTTCTCGTCTGCAGCTTGAAGGAAACGGGTTCGCACCCTGCTTCAATCCAAGACGCATCTTTGTGATGTCCTTTCCTGATTCATTCTATTTGTTATTCAAACTGACAATAGCTTTTAAGCCGGCGAGGTGGCCGAGCGGTTAGCGTGCCTGACTGCAAAGTCAATGGCTGCGGGTTCGAATCCTGATCTGGGCCTGGATGTTTCTCAGTGTTGTCATCTGTTGTGTGTGATGTGTGAATGTGGTCCACCCTATGAACGGGTATCTGAGGCAGTGTGGCGTGGGTAATGTAGCTCACCTCCATGACTTATGTTCACAGATGCCCACTGGGGTAACATTAAACAGCACTTCTGGCATCTTCCCTGATGAAGAACGTAAAGGTTCAGAACCTGCCATTAGAAGAAAAAAAGAAAGCAACAGCTTCTAAGCCATACTTGATAATGAACACACAAGACTTCATAGGTACGTGCATCAATAACAAAAATAAATAAACAACTGTTAAAATTTAGATGAGATGGGCCCCTCCCTCACAAACAGTATATTTCAATAAACGCTGTGCGAAACGTGGAGGTAGCGGGCCCGAATATTGTGCTATCTGTCTTCTACTTGACAAAGGTTTATAATCCTTAATTTAAGCACACAAGTCTGCTAATGTATTTTGACCCAACAAACAAACAATCCGTTAAGATTTGTAGCGTAAAGCTTGTTGCAACGATGACGAATATTCTAGAATTGTAAGTAATTATTTTTCACTCTTATTTAAAGATTTGTATGCATGTATGTTACCTTTACTGACAATTTCAACTCTGTGTTTATATATCAGATAAAAATTACAATTATGAGATTATTTGATGATTACACTATTATGATTATATGGAAAATTTGTCTATTCAACAACAGTATCATTCTAAAAAAAGCTTTGTGTAAATTATCTTTGGAATTTAAAATTATTTTTTATGTCCTTTAAAATATGTTGTTCGATAATAAATGTTTTTATTACGTTAGATGTCTTCAAATGGAAATCATGCTCGTTACTCCAAGTTTTATTTTTTTACCATAGTTAATTAAATTTTAAATTTCTGAAAAATATTAAAATTAACAATATTCAGAGCAATTCAATTCCAAACAATATTCAGAGTTTAGAAATAAATGTGAGAATCATGGAAAAAATGATAAAAATTTAATACTGTAAACCTAAAACAAACAAGTATACAAATATAAAATAAATTCGATTATTCTATAAAATAAATAATGACGCATGTTTGGATTTCTGAAATGTTTGAATTAAAAGAAAACAAACTTTTATGAAATATCTAATATTTCCCTGATGATCAAATGCTTAAAATGTTCAAATTTTAATCTACAAGTTGATTAAATTCCATTTCCGTTCAACCTAAATAAATTACAGTTGTATTAAGAACTATGTACAAGTTTGCTATAAAATTGCGATTTATTTACGAAATTCGTATGAAATATTAGGTAGAATAATTTTTTGAAGATTCAATAAAACTTCAAGCTTAGATTCGAGCTAACGTAATTATTAATTTTTAACGTAGCGTAATTTATCAATTTTTAACGTAATTTATATTTTTTTAAAAATATCTTTCCCTCGTGCAGGGGTCAGGGAACTGGCCTTGCAGCAAAAAGGTTTTGGGTTCGAATCTCGGCCAAGGCATGGATGTTCTTTCAGCTATCTACTTTCTTCTATCTGTCCTGACTGTGAGAGCAGCGTTGGCCCATTTAATAGGGTGTCCCTGAAATAGGCATCAACAAGTTCGGTCCTAATTCGCCTGAATTGACGAATGTCAACCCTGGTGAGTATTAGAAAAAAAATATTTCTCTTTTTATCAAAAATAATTGCACTTATCGGTAATTTGGGACCCAGTTTCCAGTTCAACGACATTGGTTCTTATATCCGACAAGTTCCGAATTTTAATTATTGTGATGTACAAATTAAAAATTTAGTTATTCAACAATATTTTGGGATATATTGTTACATTTTAACTAATTCATATCATTCAATTCCTACTATTAGTTCATACTCTCTCTTATTCAAATATGCAATCGTTATTAAAAATTTTCAAATATTCACTCAAGTCCAAATACATTTTTTAAACTTCAAAGTGGATGACACTGGATGTTAATACTGTTTTTTTTTTCAAATATTAATTCATTCATTAAATTTTTTAAATTAATTTTAGCTTTACATGGGGGGAAAAATTATAATTATTTAATAAAAAATAACTAAAATAAAAGTTTTCTTTGTTCACCTAAGTAGGAATTGAATTTTAAAATTTTTTTTATATTGTTTTTAAATATATCTTTAATATATTTTTAAATTGATCCATATTTTCTTTATTCAAATGAAATTTATCAGCACTCTCAATATCTTATTCAATAATAATATAGTTATGCATAATATTCGTGATATTATCTTTTTGATATGTTGCTTTAACTACTGAGTGCGATATTATCAAATTTGATAATTGTAGGTGTCAATTTATAATTGTTGTTCTTTTATGCGTATTTTATCATTAATGATTGCAGTAGTGTCGTATTTCGTACACTTAGGGGTATTATCCTGTGCATACCAGAACCCAGCGCGTTCTTATGTGCTGTCTTCATTGTCTCTGTAACAGAGAAGTATTTTAAAAAATTCATAAATCCGTGTCATTTTGCTGTTTTGCATAGCCGTATACATTCTAACGTTGTTTGCTGACACTTGCTATTTTGCTCGCTCAGCTAAACTCTCAAGTCTCATTCATCTTTGTTTCTTTAAAAGTCAATATTAACAAAAAACATTTTATTAAATAATTCGAAATATTTCTCCTGTATAAAACTATGTATTTGACGTATTAATATTTAATGTTCATGTTGCTAATTAGAGTCCGTATATTATACATATTATGGGCACTGCTAATTTGCAATTTTGTTTCGTTAAGAATGTTTTCGTATATTTTACAAAATTTTACTAAAGGAAATTTACAAATTTTAATTACGATAAGAAAATCTTTGTACATTAATAATATTATTGATGAAACAAATTTAGCATTCAAAGTTTACGAAGAAAACTTACGTATGTATTTTACGTACTAATATTTAATGTTCATTTTGCTAATTAGAATCCCTATATTATACATGTTATGGACACTGCTAATTTGCAATTCTGTTTCGTTAAGAATGCTTTCGTATATTTTACAAAATTTAACGAAAGACAATTTTTCATTTTAATTAAAAATAAGAAAACCTTTGTATATTAAACGTATTGACAAAGTAAGTGTGTCATTTATATTTTGGTTAAAACGCTTTTAGATATTTTATACAATATTCATAAAATTATATTTCCGTTCAGAGTTCGTAATAATGCATTTGTATATTTTACGACAAAGCAAGTTTACCTTTAAATTATAATTTTTGTAAGTTTCGCTCAGTACTTTTGACGGCGATTTTATCATTTAAATTTTGGTAAGAAGATTGTCTTATATTGTACTTAGTATTGACAAATCGAATTTAGTATCTCATTTTAGTAAGATTTTGTCTTGTATATTCAAGGGAATATTTACAGCATTTGCCCAAATTCAATTTTGAAATGAATATTGCTTTCGAATATTTTACGTATTTTTCGCTTACAGAAGTTACCATTTAGATTTGAAAAAATATGCTTTTAAATACAGTCGGATTTTTATTTAACGAACTTTCATTTTGCAAATTTCTCTATTTTCCGATTTTTTTTCGAGGAACCAAATACATTTTGGAAATTTCTTCGTAAAATAACTTGCAAATAGCGAAGTGAATTTTCTATTGAACGAAATCCCCCCCAAGCTCTTGGGCTCATTCTCGGGCGAATTCTAACCCCCCCCCCCAAACAATTCATTTTATTTAATTCCCCCCCCAAGCTTTTAGTGGGCTCATCGTGCGCCCACCTCCCCCCCTGGTGGGGGCCCCTGTTCGGAAATATTTGGAACTTGTTAACGCATTTTATGCAAGAAATGATCTTGAATTGATTTTCGCGTCCACTTATTGAGAAAAGCAGTGAAATCCTTTTTTGTATTTCAAACGAAAAACTCAGACAAAATTTTATCTGTAGCAATTAAACTTAAGAACGCATGTCGTATGTTTCAAATTACTTTTATAATAAATGTAGCTACAATTTTATACATAAAATAAGCTTTTTTTTAGTTGAAAATTTATGTGACATGGTAGTGTAACACTGGATAATGTTTTGCTCTATTCTTGTTTCCCATGCAGATTTCTTTTACGGTTAAGATTTATGAAATAAATAGTAGATACTAGTTTACAAGATAAAGGTATATCAATTGCTATTTTAATTATGTCTAGTGTTCATGAATTTAAAAGCTGTTTTGTTTTGTTTAAGCATTTCAAAAGGTGATTTTCTATTTAACCAATTTTCAATATGACGTACTTATTATCGGGATTTAGCGACGTCATTTAATAGAGGTCCGACTGAAGCTTACTTTTTATTGACGAAGTCAAATTTACCATTTATATTTCCATTAGAAATTAATTTTGAGTCTCTATTCTTTAGTAAAAATATTACAAAAGATGAAAAAATATGTTGGTAATTAGAAACCCAATTAAATAGAACAAAATTTAAATTTAATTTATAAACAAACCTAATGCTTGGAAGAGATTTTTTTTTTACTTTATTAAATAATTCATAATTTTCTATCTTGCTTGAATCTAATGCTTGAGATAACAGGCAAAATTAATTATTTCAAAATAAATTTAATGATTATTCTCTCAAAACGAAACTCAAGTCTTAAGTAAGCTAGTATGCAGGGAAGTTTTCGAACTTAATTATTTGAACAATTAATTATTTTCGGGAAAATTGCTCTTTCCTTATCTTTGATATCAAATGAATAGAAGCATTATGGAACGCGACCTACGATTTTTCTCAAATGAGAGTCGATTTTTTCCCCTTTTTTTTCACGATCTGATAAGCTAGGAGGGTTTATTATAATAATTTATTGCACTCTATGCCTAAAAAGCAATGATTTAAATAATACACATAATTTAAAATTAGATAGCTTCATTTTTTAACTCATTTTCTTCATTTTCAGAATTCATTTATTTTCTATTCTTTAATTAAGCTCCAATGAATTACAATGATTCCTAAAAAAAAGCGTTTTATTGCTTTTTTTAACTTATTTTTGCATAAATCACAATCATGGAGAATTTCTTTGTGTTTATACACATTTCTCTTACGTCGTAAAAAAATATTTCCTGTTTTGCATTAGCAACAAAGGTTAGAAATATCAAACGTGTGAGTTGTTATAAGCAAGAAAGCTTAGACTTGCATGTATAAAAATTTCGTGATCACAAATTCTTTTCTCGTGTACACAACGAAAAGCTGAAACAAATTGAGCTGTAAGTTGAAAGGTTAAAAGCGAATAGTTCATATCTACAAACGAAGTGTTCTATTTTATGCCATAATTATACTAATGTAGAATCAAAAATAATAATTCTTTCCATTGTTATTCATAGAAAGTTGAGTATTAGTCGCTCTGTTACGCTTTTGAAGAAAAACAATAATAGCATATTCGAAGAGCAGAAGAAAGTATTTATGACAGCTGTGAAAGACGAATTGTTGAAAAAAAATGCGTAGGAGACGTGCCGTTATTTTAACTGTTCATGTTGAAGAAATAGGCATCGATTCCATGCTCGTATTATGTAGTCTTTATGATGTTTACTTATGGGATAAATTTTAATTTTTTAATGGGAAATTATTTTTAAAGAAATTTAATATTTGATGTAAATTCACTCCTGAGATCATTAATTTTATTTATTTAAAAAAAACTTGTACTTTTTTTATGTTACTCTCAAACAAAGAATATTTCTTGACGGCAATGAACTGGTTTCTGACGTTTCCTTGATGTTCTTAGATTGAGAATGGGGTTGTGGGGAGAGAAATTATAGACAATGTCAACCTTCTTCTATGAAAAGGTACCCCAACATAGAATCGAGTTAACATGTCTTATATACTAGTGAATTGGAATCGTATTTTTATAGTGGTAGATACACTACTGTACTCCACCACCAGAAATATAGCTGTGATAGAATTTGATTAACAGATACCACTAGATCACTAACTGATCCATTGCTGCTTTTTGAGAAGCCGGGAGAGCTGTATTAAGATCTTCTGGAGTGCTGATAGTGAGAGCTGTATCAAGTTCACGGTCGTGGTCGCTCCTATGTTGCCATTAGCAGTCGAATGTATACAGCCCGACGTTGTGTGTGATCGAGACTGAGTAGCAGCGTGAGAAAGTGGACAATGTCTCAGTCACAAGTAGCAAGTCAACTGTTCAATGTGGACCATCCATATTAATAGGAGTGTTCAAATTGAAGTAGTGGAAGTTTCTGTTAAGGTAGGCGTGTTCACATCACCTTCGAAGGTCACCCATGGGGGGAGAGTAAATATCGACAATGTCAACCTTCATCCATGTAAAGGAACCCCAACGTAAAATCGAGTAAACAGGTCTTATACACTAGTGAATTGAATTTTTGTAATGCCAAACACACTACAGGGTATAATATTTATTATTTACTAAGTATTGTGTACAATGACAAATATTCTTTAAACAAAACTATTAAATAGGAGAATCAAGCTTTTTTTCCCCATTTTTTCTCTTCTTTTAAAAAAAAAAAATATTACCAACTTTGACGACAAAAGAAAAATAATAGTTTTCGTCTGCTATGTGATTTATGCAATCTAATTTGTTTCCTTATTGTAGCACAAATTTTCATTCTTATAAAAAGTTCAGATGCGTTTTTGAAATCAACTGTTTGCTTTTCTCACAAATAGTAATCCTAGTACTAATTTAACTTTTTTTTCTGAATTGTTTTGTTACTCCACGAAATCTCAGTATCTTCAAACACTCTCAGGTATTTGAGTCTTGTCAGACATTTGTCACACTCTCAATATATATGTTCCAATTCACAGAGCTTTAGAACGTTTTCTGTTGAACTAAACGAGATGAAACTTTAAATACGGAAATACAAATCATGCTCTTGCCGTTCATTTAAAAAAAAAAACCTAGTACAAACATCTGTCGATAGGTGGCAATGCAACACACTTGATATTCATTCAATAAAACCGCTCCACCAAATCCTAATTTGTGATTAGTTTCACATTGTTGAACATGAAGGTAAAAATTGATATTTAATCCTTCTTTTCGCATTGTTTAAAATTTATGAATCCATACCAAATATGTTTGTGTTGATCGCAGTACTATATTTCGGTAGATTTTTGCATTACTTTTTTATAATACAGTCAAACCCTGCTATTGTGAACCTTCAAAGGACTGAAATTTCAGGTCACTATAACCGAGACTTCACTGTAACCGTTCCACAAACAATTTTAACTAATGGCTCCGATCTCCCCCCTTTTATTACGCATTATTTAAATAAATGACCCATAAAATGAAATACAAAAATGACTGAAAAATAAAACGTGGTATCAAATAATGTATTAACTTTTGTTTTTCATGACTCTTCGTCTTGCATAAAAATTTTTTTTTTAAATCTTAAGCCGATGAGCAATCCTTAACATCAGATATGGAAAACACTTCCCAACTCTCCGATAATTTTTCCTGAATTTATATTATTCCGCTTTTTAAACCTGTCTAATCAACCATTCGAGCACATAAGAGGTAGTCTCACCCAATCGCTTAGCAAATTCATCGACTTTGACTTGAAGCATTTGTCCAGATACTGGAAGATGGCGGCATCCTTGAATGCTGAACCCATTCAATAATGAAGCAAACAAAAAAAAAATGCTTGTTGCTACATTCCATGCAACAAATGGTTTTAGAAGTGGGTATTTGTATTTATTTTGAATTAGAAATTTCAAAATTATAGTAAAAAAATGAAGAAAATAAATCAGTCGAAGTCGGAAGAAAGTTTCGAATATCCAACTTCCTCTCTTTTTTTTTGGTTCATTATATCTACAAAGAATAATATTATTCGTGTGTAGCAAGGCACGGGAGCGAACATTTCTTTCACTCTATCCGGGAATTCACTATAAACAGTGTTCACTATAGCGGGGTTTGACTGCAGTTGTCTACTGCATCATTTAATTTCTTTGTAGTTTAATAGTTCGCTTTCTACAGCTACGCGAAGGGGAAAAATTATTTCTTGTTGAGTCAGTACTTCTCACTATGGAAAGTTATAGTTTTTAAAGGTAGATCGTAAACAACTTATGAAGCAATAAATAGCTATCGATACCTTTTATACAAAAAATCTATGACTCTCCTTGAAATGGATATCGATATAGATATCTCCGCTCCGTTTCGATTTTTCCTTCGAGAGTTATTTTAAAGGCACGTTAAAATGATATAAAATTTTCAGCCGCTTGCAGAATACACAAAATATGAATGGATCGACAAAAGCCATAAAACCCAAAAATCAGCTTCTGTGAAAATAAATTTCGAGAATACTTTCGTGAAGAATGGAAGTTTTGAAGAGGTATGAAGAATCTTTTTAGTAGTTGTTTGAAGAAATCCCCGTGAATGGATACCACCTTTACATATTTCGTCAACTACTTTTTTGATTTATCTCCTTTTTTTTTTCTTTCTCACGACTAGAGCGAAGCGAATCCTTCTTGAAGTTGCTGCGTAAATAGTCATAAAGAAATAGCCGCTAATTACTTATAACGTCTCCTCCAGTTATTCTTTTTTAAAATTTATTTTATTCATTTATTTATTTATTTATTACCCATTGACAAAATGGGTCTTGGTTTGAATTCGATGGCGTCCACACACTTTTCAAATAAGAGTAAACAGTGCGCATGCGTCGTCATTGCATGCGTTGCTGTGGCGACCGCTGCTGTTTTTCTTTTTATTTTCACTAGCAGGCATTTTTAATGTATAGACATAATAATATTTTAAAGTATTTTTACATTCTTTTTATTATGAACGTATAATGACTGGCTCGACGGTGATTTCAATATAAATATGAATACTGAAGATGGAAACGTATTTTGAAACACGTACAGAGGCAGGATGCAGGATACAGTTTTGCCAGATTGGGCTACAAATAGCGGATTGGGCTACTTTTAAAAGTACCCGCTACTCAAAATCGAATTTTGGCTACCCGCTACTTTTTGGGCTACTCATTATTTTTCAAACGCTACAAATCTTAAAAATGCGCTACTTTCTTACAGAATTTAATGCTACTTTTCTTACAGAAATATTTTTTAAATTTTTTTTTTCCTTACCTGTTATAATATTATTCTGAAAAGTCTGCAGTTTCTTTATCTTTTTTAAAAAATAATTTTTTTTTTCTTCTTGAAAACGCATCAGCTTTAGTTTAAAATTCTTGATTTGTTTTGCTGCGCAGAGTCTAGAATCTCTCCATATGAATCGCAATATGGCTTGTGAAATCGCAATATGGAAAAATGCACGGCGAGTATGATGGCAAAAAAAGCTTTAACTCCAACCATTATTAATCGTTTATCTTCTGGAGAAAAAAAATCATGTGACCTTTAATCTGAGTTAAAACGAAATATTGAATTTGACGAAATTTTTAACGCAATGCATTGAAATTTAACTTTTTTAATTTAGTAGAAATATATATATGTATTTATAACGTAGTTTTTTGGGCTACAAAATGTTCGAATCCGCTACTTTTGGAGCTCCCATTCGCTACTTTTTAATTTTAAGTTCTGGCAAGCACTGGCAATCCGACGACAAACATCAACGGAGACAGTTTTTTTTTCTTTGCAACGCCTAATTTGAAATGGTGTGGTGTTTAACGGAGTCCATCCAGAAAGAAAAAGCATTTGACCAACAAATAGCATTTGACCAGCAATAGTAATAAGGCGATCACAACCTTTTTTGTTGATTTAGTTTTTTTTTGTTCTTTTTTTTTTCAATTTTTTTCTTCTAATGACTGGAGCTGGGTGAATTTCAGTTGCTGTTGACGAAACCGACTTAAAACGATATCTCTTTTAAACAATTTATTGTGAGGTTTTTATTTATTTATTGAAATTTGGCTGATGCTAGGTGAATTTTGTGAGCAGCTGTTTAGTGATACCTCATTAAGTGATCTATCTCTTGATCCATCCCAGTATCGATCATATCTATAATTTTTATATTTTTATTTGTATTGTACTACTCTCCATTTTAAAAGAACCGAAAATCTCAAACCATCGGGATTGAAAAAAAAAAGATATCATAATTCGGAGAAAATATGATTATGTGTTTGAATCCGTAACCTAATGTATCGTTTCAATTATTGGAGTACTCCAAAACTAATAAGTTCAGATCTCCAGTTTTTTATTCTTTCGTTTTTAAATCGATGATAAAACTAATTTATCGTTTTTGGTATTATCTTCTCTGTTTGCAGACATTTTTTCCCCCACTATTTGTCACAAAATTTAATTCTTTGTAAATAATGAAGGGGTAAAAATAAGTTTTCTTTCAATTCCTATTTTTGCATAACAAGCAAAATTATTCTCTGAATATTTTTAATATTTGCATTCAAATTAATGAATAATTTTAATTACTCATAAATTGGAAACAATTATAAATCGTCGTTAATTCTTTTTCTCTGGTGGAAAAAAATAAAATTATTCGTATAAAAGGTGCCTCTTTAAAATGGAATGATAGGAAAAATTTAATCAAACATTCTCTTTTCTTCTTAATGGAGGGCCATTTTTAAAAGACAGAACAAATGTTTGATAAATGTTCTACTTAAGGGTGGTATAAATCGTTTTCTGTTCCGCTTGGCTAAACCTGTTCCTTTCACTTTTGTTCCATAAATCAAACATAAAAGAGAATTTTAATCTTATATAGTTATTCAACAGACAAACAAATCATTTATTTTCTTATTCATTTCATAAATTATTTCTTAGTTTTCTTTAAATATTCTGAGTAACTGATACAGTTAACATGAATACTGCGAGAATAGGTTTCTTTTTTTTTTACAAGTGCTATTTCTTTTATTCTAAGGTCCCTTCATTTTTCACCTTTTTTGAACGGTGAAAAATCAGAAGTTCGTCGAATCACAAATTTGTTTAGCACAAATAAAAAAAAAGAAATCGAAAATCAAAAATACAAGATGGAGAAGGGGAAGGCATCGTAACTATCGTCTCAAATTAGGTCTCATTCAATTTAATAAGGAAAAAAAAGTACAACGTTGGTTATTTCTGGAAAAGAGGAAATTTAAATTTTCATCCTATCTCTCCCTCCCCCTAAAAGAAAAGGGGGAGCCTACAAAGCAGAACAGGAAAATTTTCAAGCGTATGAAATAACATATCATTAATAAAAAAAAAAAAACTTTAGATATTAATTTTTCTGAACATCCTTTTTTGCTATTATTATTAAACTACATAGAACTTTAAAAATAATATGCTTATTAATTTACAATAATGTGGAAAATAATAAAAACTTGTTGATAAAAATAAGTTGGTAATTAGTTTTGGTAATAACTCGAGTATGGGAATATTTTTAATTACCTTACATACTTCATGCCAATTATAATCGTTTTTATTTATTCTAGTTTTATATGCATGAAAGTTTTCTTAGCGTCGCTGTATACAATAGCGTAATATTATTTTTATTTAGAGCTTTAATTATTCAAATGGATTACAATGTAAAATGTTTAAGCTCCCTTTGATGTTTAAATTTAAGTCTTAACTTATAAGTTGTTGCTTTTTATATCTTGAAATTTAAAATATATATATATTGATTTTTTAATATTTATACATGTGAGCCTATGCAAGAAATGTTTTGAGAATAAATTGCGTTTTTAAAAATGCAAAAAACTGTAAAGCGCAATAATTTTGATTAAAATAACAAAATATTTTCTCGAAGCTTCAAAATAATTACTTTTAAGATGTACTCTTCAAAGATGTTTCAAAAACAAATTTTTTTTTCCTAATTCGAAGTTGACTTTGAGCTGTGTATCAAGATTAATTTCTTTCTTTTTCCAGTGCAATAGTCAGCAAATATTATTTAAAAAAAATGTTGCAGATCGCGTAGAAATTTGTTGTACCGTAATTAGTTGTCACAACTTTTATTTTCACGAGATTCAAACCTTTCAGGGAAAGAAAACGCGTTTTAAAGCTTCTCGAAATTTCTTTTGGCGCCCATTAACTTTTGGCGAGTAATGGCAGAAGACCATTAATCTTCGAAATGCATGTTAAGAACTTTATAACGTTTCTTGACAATTTGTTTCCACCTTTTGTTTCTGTTGCCACAAAATTAATTGCTGAAACGAGACGCACTTAAGTTAAACTTTAAATGTACATTTAAAAAGAAATTTAGAAAAACGTAATTACTGCGGCAATTTACTAACCTTAGATACATTTTTAAAATTATAAATAGTTCAGTTTATGCTATGTCGTTGAAGAACAAAATAAAAAAACAAAATCAACGAAAAAGTTGTGATCGCCTTATGACGATCACAGGTTATCCATGGGTCAAATGCTTCTTTATTTCTGGAAGGACTCCGTTAAACATTTCAAATCATGGGTTGCAAAAACTGTCTCCATTGATGTTTGTTGCTCGGATTGATCCTTGCCCATGTACATGTTTCAATACTTTTCCTTCTTCAGCATTTATATTTATACTGAAATCACCATCAAGGCAGTCATTATACGTTCATAATAAAAATAATATAGAAAATACACTAAATTATTATGATGTAAATACATTAAAAATGCCTGCTCGTAAAAATAAAAACAGCAGCGGTCGCCGCAGCAACGCATGCAATGACGCCGCATGCGCACTGTTTACTATTACTCTTGAACTGATGAACTGACTACTCTGATTCAAGTTCGCAATTGTGTTATTCAGTTGCAAAACGGGAAATTTCTTCCAAATTTTGAAAATTCTTTATTTTTTAAGTTTTTAAAGTTATAAGCTAATTTTTCCATCAATGTAACATAAAAATAAATTCAATAAAATCCACCACTTATATTCATTAGAAAATCACGTTTTACTGCAAAATCAGCCAACTCAACATAATCGGCATAGATCACTTAGTTATTATTTGCGATATAGCGCTTCGTCTATGACTGTATCAGAGATGCCAACTGCTCCGGACACGCCATATTAATTTAAAAAACGGGATACAACTACAAACTAAAATTTACAAATACTTGACTAATTTTGCTTACTTTTTAAACCGTGTGGCGTGATTTCATCGTAACAAAGTGCGAATTATATAAAACTTCGAATTACTTAGAAATAGTGGTAGATAAAAACCTAATAAATCAAATTTTTTTAAACCGAGAATCACATATACCACTCGAAAATATTTATGTGCAGTCCGGAGTAAGTTGGCATTTCTTCTGCACACGCAAAATTTCTAATTAAGTTTTATTTTATTACAATCAAAAATTTTTTTTAAAGGTTTAGTCTTTTAATAAATTAAAATAAAATGATAATTCGTCTCAGAAAAAAAAAACAAGACGTAATCTGTACTATATAATTTAGTTACCCTATATACCAGGGGTTTCCAACTTACATGAGGCCGGGGGCCACAATTAAAATCACAAATCAAATGGCGGGCAGCAACTTTATCAAAATTTTATGTAGGACTGATTCTTTTTTTTGTTTGAAGAAACATTAAATATTACTGTCAGAGTTTTACCAAGTTGTACAAAACAAAAGTATTGAATTACAAATTAAAATAAGAAGTAGATTTTTAAAAATATTTAATTGGTATTAATAGTAATTTTAAAGACATAAATAAATAATAAAAATTCGGGCTACGATAACTTTAATGTGCACCTATGTATTAAACAATTAATGTGCAACAGATATCTAATTGTTAAGATATAAAACTTTAAAAAGGTTGGTATTAAAACTTACATAGTAGCACACAAAATGTTCAATGAGAAAATTGAGGTTTGTCTGCTGCAACCACCAGAGAATAGATATTTACAATTAAAATTTACAAATGTGTGTGTAAATATTCTCGTCCTAAATGAGTGGTTTCAAAAAGTTAAATCGGAGAATTTCTTCGAGAAAATTTCTGATACGCACATGCTGAATTATATTCACAAAATACAAAAAAATTAAATAAAAAAGAGCAACATACATGATTATTTTTGTATTTGAATAAATATTTTCATGGATGCAAAACCTGAGAAATAAATTTCTTTGCACCGTTGGTATGTAAAATTTCACAGAAACGAAGAAATTAGGTTTTTATTAACGAGAAAAGTATTTTAAATCCATATCGAATTTTTACGAAAATTGTCCGCAAAAAAATGACAACTAACATATTTCAGTTCGCGGGTCACAAAAAAAGGCTTCGCGGGCTGCCAGTTGGAAACCCCTGCTATATACAATTAGTCTTACATTTGATTTCAACTTTTTTAACAGAATTCAAAGCAGTTATTGTTCAAAACTATTTTATTTTTATTTTATAACCGTCGTTGAACTGCCGACCCAACTTTATGGGTTTACACTACTCATGTTCAACTCCGTAACCTTGCTATTTAGAACCCCAACCAGAGTACAAGGGAACTCCTGGATGAAGTATTCGGAGGAATTTGCCTTCAAGGATGACTTTTTGATGGAACTAACCCGAATTACATAGAGAGGAAGATCGCGAGAACCTCCCACGGTTAGCCTGACGGCAAGGGGACTCTGACCACTGATCCGTCTACCACTGAGGATATTTTACGTCAGCACTGTGGTCGATGCAAACCGGATACGGAATTCGTATAGACTGGAATTCGAACCCGGTTAGCCGCATTTGAAGGTGAACGCTCTATCCCCTGAGCCATCGCGGCTCTGTTCAAAACTATTTTATTCTAGATCCATCGGTGAACAGCCAACCCAATTTCTGGGTTTACCCCTACTAATGTTCAACTCTATAGCCTTGCAAATTTGAAGGAATCCAGAAGACAGGGAAACTCTTGGATTAGTACCCCCAGTGGTATTGATTTGTTATGGGAACACTAAGGACTTTGCGACTTGACTGTTTTAACGTGCATCAGTCACAATTTACTACACGGGGAGTCTTCGGCAGGCGGGGATTGAGCCCACGAACTGTTGGACAAGGGCCCAGTGCTCTACCAACCAGTCTATCCCGGCCTCTGTACCATTGAAAAATGTCATAATAATATTATTTACTCATCACCAACTGATATTTTAGTAACATGCTTAAATCCTACTGTCTTCAGCTCGCTATAGCTCGTCGACTCATAAGCGGTTCTTTTGAAACACTTTGCAACCATAGCTCACTTACCAGTTATTAAAATATGCAATATAAATGTGCAAAAACTGTTTACTATATTAGCAGCACTTGGATTACAAACTTACACACACTCAGCTATTAGTTATTGTGCAGGCAATAGTTTTAATTCGATAATAGCTAATAGTTCAAATAGATTTTGTGTACCATTAACAAAATTTTTTGAAGAGCTAATTAGAACCACGATGGCTCAGGTGATATGGCTCAGGGGTCTTCCAATGAGGTGAATCGGGAAAGAATTCAGCGATGACTGCTCGGCATCCGGCTTGATCCGACCACTGTGCTGACGTGAAATATTCTCAGTGGTAGACGGTTCACGGGTTAGAGTCCCTTCGCCTTCAGGCAAATTATGGGAGAGTCTCGTGGTCTTCCTCTCCATGTAGCGCCAATGCGAGTTAGTTCCATCAAAAAGTCCTCCACGAAGGCAAATTGCTCCCAATACTTGATACAAGAGTTCCCTTGTCTTCTGGATTGGGTTAAAAAAGACAAGGCTACGGAGTTGAACATTAGTAGCCGTAAGCCCAAAAATTGGGTCGGCTGTTCAACGACGGTTATAAAAATTAAAATAGAGCTAATTAAATTTAAATCACTTCAAATTTTTTAATTGTCTACGGCAGTGCTTCCTAAACTTAAGACTTTTGTGTACCCTTTCTAAATTTTTTGTAGCGCTGTGTACCACTCATAAAAAATGAATGTATTTTTTACTGTAAAAAAATTGCCCAAATGTTAAAAATCACAACTGGCTGTTGAAACCACTCATTATTAACTGTTAACTGCAAAAAAATAGCCAATAGAAAAATACGCAATCTTAAGTTTTCATGGCTAGAATTGTTTTTAAATAAAATTATTTGAAAATTTCGTTTGTTGCAAGATATTTCGCACAAGAAAGCGTACCCCCGTTAACTGTTCCCGTACCCCTGGGGGTACGCGTACCACACTTTGGGAAACACTGAGCTACGGCAAAAGAATTTTCAGAGTTGATGCACATTGTGTCAGGTGACTGCATTACTTAGTATTTTAACTATAAATCTTATTATAGATTAGCTATAAATAAAATTATTTTGGCATTTTAGCTATCAATCTAATCCTATTTAACAAATAGATATTTAAGCCGAAACAATTTAAATCCTACCCAAACGCTACAATGGCCCTTTTGAATATCGCGAATTATAATATGATTATTTATTACTCTATAATCAGTTTAAGTCGGGCACTTATTATTCAAAGCAATTTAAATCGTGGGTGAGAGAAATTGCAGGGGGTTGACCTATATTCCCTCCATTCAAATCCGTGGAGACACACACTGCATTTACAATAATCATTATTCCAAACCACAAATTAAGCAATGATGTTAGAGTTCCCACTCAACTCAACATGGAATATATAATTAGACTGTATATGGAATATAACCTATTAAGTGCACAAAAGCATTGGAATGACACATACACTTGGTTGAATTTAATGCAATATATAATCTTGTATTGCATGAGCATTTTAATCTTCTCAAAAGTATTATTCAGTGGCTCGTGGTAGGGTCTTTCCTTTAAAAGTTATTATATTTTTGGGATGGGGATTGATTTACAAAAGTAAAATCATTTAGCTTATAGTATTCTATAACCGTCATTGAACAGCAGACCCAATTTTTGGGCATACGACTACTCCTGTTCAAATACGTTGCCTTGTCATTTTGAGCCCAATCCAGAAGACAATGGAACTTCCTGGATAAAGTATTTGGAGAGATGTGCCTTCGTGGAGGACATTTTTAAGGAACTAACGTGAAGAAGACCACGAGAACCTCCCATAATTAGCCTGACCGCAAGGGGACTCTGACCCATGATCCTTCTACCACTGAGGACATTTCACGCCAGCACTGTGGTCGGTGAGAGCCGGATGCGGTATCGACTGGGATTCGAACCCGGTTCGCCGCGTTGGACTTATTATCCCGATATAACTCGGGCGTAGCAGAATGAGTCAGTATGTTTTGTTTTATTGTGTTTTTTCTCCGCTACGGAATACGTATCAACCAGTCATCGCTGAGATTCGTACCCGGCTCACCTCATTGGAAGGCGAACGCTTCATTCCCTAAGCCATCATGGCACTAGTTTATTACATGATATATTTTTGATTTTTCAGGCAATTTTTATTGTTGTGGGAAGATGATTGGGGCATTCGAAATTTTACCTACTGTAAATAATTGGCCATATTATTCGACGCACTATAGGATTCTATGTGAAATTATGATTATCAGGTGATGCTATACAACTATATTGTTTTAACTCGGATGAAACCGGTTTGCACTTGTTTACGCTCCTGTATCAATTGGGTAACATTGTAATGCAATACGTTAAAAATAAATTCAAATGGGAAGTAAATAAAAAATTTCCTGACTCAAAACCCATGACATGTGTGTTTAAATATGAAAATATTGCTTATAAAAACTACAGCGCGTCTAATAATTTTATCTAATTATTGTAATATACTAATATAATGCTTGATATCATAAATATTCTATATTTATATAATATATCGTCTATATTTTCCTATCGTCAAATTTACATTACAATAGTCTAATTTAACCAATTGATACGCTAGCGTAAGCAAGTGTAAACCGCTATCAGTCTCCTAAAAACAATAAAGCTGTATAGTAAAATTTGATAATTAAGATTTTACATAGAATCTTATAGTTCGTCTAATAATTAGGCCAGTGACATTAAGTTCTATTGACTTGATTAGCTAATGTTGTGACACTTTTTTATAACAATTATGCAATGTCTTTTTTAAAATACTCGCTGGTGCTTTAATTTTTTTACTTAATAGGCAACAGCAGAATAATAGTAAATAATTAATACGGCATATCTTTAGAGAGACAAAGCCGACAGTGAAACTATTCTGTAAGAATTTCTGTTTTTACGGAATGGGAAACAGTGTCTTGAAGTTGCGATTAGGTACTTTGCAAGTTATCTTATGGTTGTGTCTGATAACGTTCATAGCGTGTGAAAGCTGTAGCTTTAATGGCTGAGTTTATTGCCATGTTTAACCAAATTTGGATTTCGTTGAATACCTGAAAGTGACGTCAGTTGTGTATGCTTGTTGAACCTGTCGTGTGTGTGTAGGTCCACGAGTGATGCCACTTCAAAGTACCCAATTCTTAAAGAGAAAAACTGTTTTGTGTTGTTCTGCAAGAACGAGTTTTCACTATCATTACATTTGACACGAGTGTTTTGGGAATTAAATGAAAGAATGTCATAGCTTTTATTTTGTTTAGGCTCGAAAATTTAATGTTCTAAGTAAATGTTAACCTTCGCAAATGAGAACCTGTGAAACTTAACTTTTCGAATCCAACATTTATTTTAATGCTTTTCCTAATTTCCTTTTTTTTATTAATTAAGTTTCTGTAACAAATATTTTAAGTTTTCATATAAGTGCTATACATTTTATTGTTCAACTATCAGAAGAAATATATATATATATATATATATATATACTTCCTTACATTGAGATAAAAAGATTAAGAAAAGCGAAATATGTAAAGACTTTTGAAATAATTGTTTTTTTTTCTATACTTAGTTTCAGTATTGTTCTAGAATATTTTCATCAAAGTATGAAATTTTTATGCTGTTCTGAACTCTATTTCGACAAGTATAGTTTTAGTAGAAAAAAAATTCTATGGTATATTGTTTTTTCTTTACTTTATGTTGGAGTTGAACAGTGTTTCATAAAATAAATAAGAAAATCCTAAAAAGAAAATATTTCAAATAAAATCTTTAATAATTGTTTTTTTTTTTTAATAATTATGCTGCAGAGATTTTTATTCAGATGTACTAGAGCCCATTGTAAGTCAAGGCCGCCTTAGTGAATGCCCTCTAACGCATCCGATCAGATCCACCAACAATCAATCTTTGAGAATTTCGAACACGGAGTTCTCTTGTTTAGCAAAATAATAATATTTCTTGTTGTAGGCGGACTTCATACTTACAGCACAAAACATTAAGTATGAGGTATGAGTTGTACCACACAAAAAATTTCTGTTTTCTCTTTCATTTTTAGTTACTTTTTTTTAAGAATTTAGTTATTGTTTGGTCTTAAAAATATACTTCCATTTATGCGATATTCGAGCTTAAAGGAATAAAAATCCTTTGTACGGCTTGTAGGGACATGGTATTTTTAAACAAAATGATGCTTTAATCAGTGTACCGGCCTTCTTCAGAGTTTCTTATACCGTTAGCCGGCTCAAGAGAAATATCGCCAAATAATGTACAATTCCCCGGAATTTCTTATGACCATAAAGGTAATAGTTTGTTTGGGGCCACGTGCTCTATTCTCTGAATTTATTCAAAACAAAACACGTTTTCCAACACGTCCTTCTTCCATTTTAATTTTTGTTTAAAAAGTGATGAAAATTTGGGATTTATAAGCATCCCATGACTCGCCGATTATTATAAGCTGCGGCGTAACTACCATTGCGATTATTAAACAGCAATTCACTGGTATAAAAGACATGCTAACTTGATACAGTCTGGAGGTACCTTTTGACAGATGAGGGTTGGCATTGTCGATAACTCCGCCCCCCCCGCATAGGTAACTCGGACGTGATATGATCACGCCTATTTTGACAGTAACGCCTACTTCGATCTGGTAACGCCTACTTCGATGGATGGTCCTTGCTACTTGTATCTGCGACATCTTCCACCTCTTCACGCTGTTGCTACTCAGTCTCAATCTCGATCATACACAACTTCAGCCTGCACACACTCGACTGCTAAATGCAACACAGGAGCGACTATGGCCGTAAAGTTAATGCACCTCTCACATTTAGAACTAAAAAGATCCGGTGACCTTAATCCAGCTCTCCCGTTCATTCACAAGTACAGCAATTAGTGGTATTCGTTCATCGAATTCTATCCCTGATAAAATTCTGGTGGGGGATGTGCTTACCGTCAAAATAGTGATATTTTTTTCAACGGTTAACCTCAATGCGGTAAATGCAAGTTTCACAAAAAATTCATCAATAATTACTTTTTTAGTTTTTAAACTCAGAATTCTAAATCAAATCAAACTATTTCCATTAATGAAGTTCTTGTTGAAAGAACAACACGTTTAAGATTACGAATGACTTTGAATTCTACTGAGAAAAAAAACCTTTTTAGACATGAGAGTTTTTTAAGATTGCGTTCATTAAGTGTTAATAGAGTAGAATGAAATAGAAGAAATTCCGGATGTCCATAAACTTTTATTACTGTTCTTGGTTGGATACAATAAAACAGTTTATTTGCTTTCTTCCTCTTTTCCTCGAATGAGTTAACTTTCAGATAAGACCTGTGGAAAGAATAACAAGTACTTGATTAGTGACAAAAACTTTATTTTTCTTAATAAAATTAAATTAATTATATCTCATTCAAAAATAAAATCACAAACGGCTTAAAAAAATAATATATAGCACAATAAAGACAAAAAGTTATAAAGAGGAAAGCGGCGAAAATTAAGAAAATTAATTAGTTTCATTTACGGCGCAAAAACTGCGAGTGAATATATAGAACTCATAAAATAAGTTAAAAATGTAGAAAAAATATGGAAAATAATAAAAATTAATGAAAATAGAAGAAAAACTATTAAATAAAAATATTTTCTAAAATAAAAAAAAAATCTAAAGAAAAATATTTTTAAAAAAATAATTCCTCTTTTTCTCTTTCAAATAAAAATTAATGAGAAAAGATTAATAATTATTTTTGTTTTTTAAATATTTTTAAGAATATTTTATTTTAATAATTTTTCTTCTATTTTCATCAATCTTTATTATTTCCCATGTTTTCTCGATATGTTTAACAAAATTTAAGGATCATAAATTCCAAAAATGATTTTTAAATTTTAAAGCAGTAATTTTCGTACCTCAAAAATGCGATAAAATATCCGGCCGAAAAATTTCATGAGAGAAAATAAGAAACTAAATTCTCATCTTCATAATTCTAATTTTTTTTGCAGCTCCGTCGTTAATGATACATTAGCTGTATTAATAATTGACTGTATTCATAATATTGGTTGTCATCAAATCAAATTTTTACAATCAAATTTTTACATGTCTTAAAAATTTGGGATATGACCGTAAAAGGATTTTATAAGCAAAATGTTCTGCGTTGAATAGATAGAAAAAGACATTTTACGCCTTTTTTGTTGTTGTTTTTACATTCTTTTTGCCAAACTGATGAATGTCTTGAGATCTGTTATCTTTTCTGTTGCAAATTCTGTTCTATTTGCATTTCTTAAGTGATACAAGAAATCGCATCCCACACACAACCGTTTGATACACAAATAAATCGACGTTTCTTTTTCCAGATTCTTGCATATTTTACCTTTTTTCAATTCAAAAGTCAAACATCACAAGGAAATATATATTCGTTGTTTACCTTTTATTTTGAAAAACTTTTTTGAAATTGAACAATAAAAATAAATGATTTTTCAAATATTCTTTTCCTAATATATTTTTGGTTTGATAAAATCTCCTGATTTTTTTTATATCTCGAATAATAATCCGATCATTATATGTGAAAACTATTATTTGTTAATAACATTCCTTACAAATTGTTTTGAAAATAAATGCAAAAAATCAACATATTTTTTACTTTATTAATAAATACAAAGACTTAAAACAAAACGTAATACACAAGTTTGAAGTTAAAATTTTAAATTTCTTTTTATGTTTAAAAAACATTTAATTTACCATCACTTTTCTATTCCGAGTTATCTCGGGCAAACGAAAAAAGCTAAATATTAGTCTTTGTTTGATAACAAGGGGCAATACAAAGTGATACTTTCCAAACGCAAGTGTTGCGATACGATATTTTTTTTACTCTTTTTTTCTTCTTCATGCAAATTCAGCAACCATCGTATACACAATCGCATAAAACGCGTGTACAGTCCCACAATCCAACAGCATAACTCCCGAACAAATTTTGGCAAATTTTCAATCACAGCAAATTATCATAAATTTTTATTTTTTTTGCTTCCGACTGAGTAAAAACGTAATAAAACAAAACGTAGACCCAAATTCTGCTAAACCCGAATTTTCTCGGGATAGTAAATACTTTCAATATCTGACATACCGAGTTAACTCGTTATAATCAGGGAAGCGGTTAAGCATATGTTAGGTGTTCTCGAATGACTGCTCAGAAAATATCTTTTAGTTTAAGTATTAATTTTTTTAACAGGAGTCTCCGTGCAAGTTCATTCTTTATATTTTATGCTAAGAAATTTTAAAGATGTTTTTGCGAAATGATTCTGAAATTTCAAATTCGATAAACATACAATCTGTATAAACTACAAAACTGCACGTTTAACCATTTAAACCGCAATACTAAATTCAATCATCACATAAGTTAACTATTTAACAGCTTCCCAGATTATCCCGAGTTAACTCGGGTATCGATTTATTGAAAATACTTATTATCCCGAGATAACTCGGGTATCGATATATTGAAAATACTTATTATCCCGAGATAACTCGGTATCGATATATTGAAAATACTTATTATCCCGAGATAACTCGGGTATCGATATATTGAAAATACTTATTATTCAGAGAAAACTCGGGTGTAGCAGAATGTGTCAGTGCGTTTTATTTTATTGTGCTTTTGCTCCGCTGGAAGCAAAAAAAACATAATCTGTAGTGACGGAAAGTTAACCGATTTTTGTTTAGGAGTTTTGCTGTTGGATTGTGGGACTGCACACGTGTTTTGTGATATTTTATATACGATGGTTGCTGGATTTACATAGAAAAAAAAAAGAGGAAAAAATGGCGCATCACTTTACTGCGTTCGGAAAGTATCATTTTGTGTTGTTCCTCGTTTTAAAAACTATCACACAAAGACTCATATTTAACTTTGCTGGAGATAACTGGGGATGGTAAACTGATGGTAAATTAAATATTTTTTTTTTACACATAAAAAAATTTATATTTCAACTTAAAACTTGTGTATTACGTTTTGTTTTAATTCCCCGTATTTATTAATAAAATAAAAAAATGCTGATTTTGTAAATTTTTTCAAAAGAATTGAAGGGAAGCGATTAAGTTGATTATTTCGAAATTTACTATTTTTAACGATTCATAACTTCTGCAATAAAACTTTGAAAGAGCACTTTTGCGCACCTGAGAAACACAATTTTGTTGGCATGAATTGTATTCAAGTTATGCAGATTTTATTTTAATTCTGAAATTTTATGTTTTGATTTTAATACTCTCTCTATGATAAACTTTAGAAGCGTATTTCAAACAAATAGACATTTTTTTAGAATACCCGAGATTTTACTATTTTCATTGAAATTGTTTTTAATTTCTTTATCTGCACGTAGCTTCGAAAATTTCTTAAAAGCACCTTCTGCTTTAAAAGGATCACTATTCGAAACGCTTTATGGAAAAGAAAATAAGAATTCAATCTTTTTTAGAAATTCTAAAAAGACTTATTTGCATCAACAAAAAGATTCATTTAATTTCTATTTCTTCCATAAATATAAGACTTCCGGGATTGACACTCTTCAAAAGAAGAATTCGCTTAAAATAAGGAATTTATTTGAATAATAATATGCTGAGACTGTGCATTAATATTCAAAATAAAAGTGTGGATTTGTATTGATTTGTAAGTACGAATTACCATATCTATGCATACAAAATATATGTTATTCTATTGTCCCAGACCCCTGTCTTGCAATTGATTCGCATAGATTTGAAACAGTAAGGAGTTTTACTAGGATCAATTTTTACTATTAATAACAGAATGTCTCTTGAAACCGACTCTACCTGGCAAATAGGACTGTCTATGGGCTGAGAAGATTCATTAAATCTAGGTTTCTTTTCTAGAAAAACAAAGTTCTTAATTAACACAACTCTTGTCCGACCAGTCTTGACATACTCTTCTAAAGCATGAACAATGACAAAACTGGAGGAAAATTGTGTCACACTATTTGAGAGAAAGATTTCGCGGAGTATACTGGGTGGTGTAAATGTAAATGAAAACAGTAACTGGAGAGGAGATTTAACTTTGAACTCCACAAGAGATTTATAAGCAACCCGATATTACTAAATACAAAAAATAAAAATAAAAAATAGAATGAATAGGACAGCCCACGTGATTTGAATGAGTGATGACAATACAATAAAAAAGATACTGCTTTTTGAACCCTCTGGAACAAGAAAGGCGGCGGTTGAGATTGGCTAACTCAGTGGAGTCTGATTTTCTGGCAATGAATGAAAAGAATTGGAGATCAAAGATAAAT
This sequence comes from Parasteatoda tepidariorum, assembly GCF_043381705.1. Lineage (NCBI taxonomy): Eukaryota > Metazoa > Arthropoda > Arachnida > Araneae > Theridiidae > Parasteatoda > Parasteatoda tepidariorum. The sequence goes on from NC_092209.1 coordinate 93,250,351, forward strand.
CAGACGTCGTTATGGAGAAATCTTCAGAAGAAGGCAATGACCCACATTTGGCTGTCTGGCCAACTATGATGATGTTTATACATTATTTGCAATTAAACAAGTTGCCGCTATTTATGTCCACAACTGTAATCTACGAAATCGAGAAAATATGTGAGTTTTCATTTTTATGCAATACAAAGAAAAGTTATTAATTTCCTTGGCTGGTCTAATAACAAGTCCCAAACGATATTATGTGGGACTCCATACTTCTTAATAAGCCTCACTGCACTTCTGTGCTCAAGTTTCACAACCCTATTTCAAAATTCTTCTTCGGAATGTTCTATTATTCTGATTCAATTCTTCTTTGACAACTCGCTGACAACTGAGGTTTCTTTTGCATATGTTTCAATTTCAAACGATACGTTTGCAAGATATTTGTCGAAAACGTATGCTAAATGATTCGTCTCCACAACTTCCGAATGACTAAAGGAACAAAATCATCACTTATAAAATCTCAATGTCTGAATCAAAGATAATTCCAAACGGAGATTTTCTAATTTGCTTCTGAATCTTGGATGTGAATCTAAATACCAAAATACGATACAGAAAGTGGGGGTTGCGGATGAAAGTCTATAAAATAATTCAAATGGAAGAATTTACCCCGACCCGCCCTTAATTAGGGCATACGGGTAAAATAATTCAAATATAATTTTCAGGAATTATCAGATCACTTTTCGGGCATGAATAAGTCGGTCACTTTTCGGATGCTTTTAAGTAATTTCGTCTTGCCGTAATACACTTCTATGCTCGGCTGTTTAAAAAGAAGTGTCATTAAGAGTGGAATTTAAAAGGTATTAAACACTTTCAGAATGTCTTTTAAGGAATTTAAATACCAATGCTTGAATACGAAATTAAAAATACTAATATCCAATGCAACAGTGAAATATACTCTGATATACGGCAGCAACACTTGGAAACTAACGATACACCAGGAAAAAAAAGGAGATGCCTTTGAAACAAAATGCTTAAAAATATTCAAAATCTACTAGTTGAACGAAGAAAGCAACATGGATCTATACTGTAAATTCAGTACCAAGCCATTAACATAACAGGCATGAAAAAGAGATGCTGGAACTGGATTGGCCACATGTTAAAAAACGAGAGGCCCCTATTGACATGGACACCAAGTAGGTAGGTACTTTTATTTGCTTCGCACTAGATCTGCACAATGGGCTAATGGTGACGGTCTAGGAAACATCCCTGAGGATGATCCGAAGACATGCTATCGCAATTTCGATCCTCTACAGAGAGAATGGCACCCCCGCTTCGGTAGCCCGACGACCTGCAAGCGAAGTCGAGTACTTTACGGTAGAACAGTTCAACTAGGATCCATACCGCTCACCCTCGGTTCCTACGCAGAATCATCCAAGTGGTCATCCACCCGCACACTGACCGCAGTCAGAGATGCTTGACTTCGGTGATATGCTGGGAACCGTGTCTTAACGATCAGTCCACTGCGGGACTTTATGTAATGAAAATGTTGCGTAAGTTACTGAATTTAATAATGTTATGTATACAGATGTCATAAATTTTATGTCACACATAGTGGTCACCCACCCGCACGCTGACCGCAGCCAGAGATGCTTGACTTCGGTGTTCTACTGGGAACAGTGTCGTTGCGAATCGTATCTGATCCGATAACCTTATAAAGCAATAAATTGTTCTCCCGGTCAAATGACCGGTTGTGGTGGAAATGGGTATACGACGAGTATTCGAAACAAACAAAATACAAAAAAATAATAATAATGGAATATTAACTGTATATAATCGGTAGAAAAAGTCATGAAGTCAAATGTGCAAAAGCGATAAGATAATAAGCGCATTTTCGATGCAAAAGTTCTTAAACGGTCATTTGACCAGTTATGGTATGTTTAGGGTTAAAAGAGAGAAAAAAAATATTTGTTGAAATCTTACAAATCTATGGAGAGGAAAGTGTTCAAACCTGATCAAATGAAATTATTGAAACCTATTTGTTATTTGAGAAAGTAAACAAAGAAGAACTTCAAATTTTAATACATTCTATTTATGCTATTAATTCATTTGTCAGTCGTAACCTTTTACAAAAGAAATAACGCAAAATTCTACAAAAACTAATTCACCATTTTTATTATTCTTTTTCATCCATTCTTCATAAAAAAAAATGATCATATCTATAATATCAAGCTTTTAGCTCGCAACATCAGAAAATGCGTGTTATTACATCACGTGACCCTGACATAATCTATTTATGTTATTAATTCCATTTAGCTTAACTATCAATTTGGGTATTTGTGACCCTCAAGGAGCACTCATTTTTGACTTCATTAAATAAAAGAATATCTATATGTACACGCATAAAAATACATATAAATGGACTAAAATTATTACTACTATTAATTACTTATATTTAACGAAAGGAATAAAATAAGCAATAAAAAACATTGCCCGTTATGATCGATAAAAAAATAAAAAGTAGATAACGACTTTAACCTGACGTAACTAACGCAACTATTACTTTTACTATATCCATTTGTTATCTTCTTGTTTCTGAAGATCTTTGTTGATTTGAGTATAAAGAGAGAGGATATATTTTCGAACTACGTGTTCGTAATCTCTGATAGTTTGTGTTATTTAAACACATATTCCGACGATTTGGTATTTAATGTTGTTCAGTGTCAGTTTCTTGGAGTGTGTAGATGTTTTAGCGGTTTAGGAAAAAAAACATAGAAAGAAAAATAACACTAATGGCAAATGAACATTACTTGGATAAATATACAAATTAATGTTGCGAACCACTGATAAAATAGTAGGATAACAGCATAAGTGAAGGAGATGAATCATAAAGAAATAATTCGAGAACTACAGTAGGGGAGAGTGGGGTCAATTGCAAAATTTTTTACTTAACTATTTTTAACTAACAAAAAATCCAATATATTATTAGTATTAATTGACAGACGAGTAAAGTAGACTATCCTCTACTAGAAAAAAAATAAATACCTTATTTTAAATGTTATTATATTAGTTATTAAAAATTTTTGACAGTCGTGCACTTGTTACAATTGTCCCCACTTACGGGGTCAATTGTAACAGTTAATTATACATATTATCATAGTTGTGATATATTTTTTAATTGATCAAAATAGTAGTGATATTTTAGGAGTAAAAATAATAATGAGCAGAGACCTAAAGGGTTAAACTTTTAACTTTAAGGGGTTAAA